>NC_140165.1:134454085-134496747 GCF_963971535.1 Notolepis coatsorum | reverse complement strand
CACACACACACACACACACACACACACACACACACACACACACACACACACACACACACACACACACACACACACACACACACACACACACAGAGTTCAACATACACAGCCACACACACCAGAGACGTACACAGAGGCAAGCACAGGCACACTCATACACAACCATGTTCAGCCACACACAAACACACACACACACACACACACACACACACACACACACACACACACACACACACACACACACACACACACACACACACACACACACACACACACACACACACCACACACACACACACACACACACACACACACACACACACACACACACACACACACACACACACACACACACACACACCCCACCCACCCACACACACACCCACACACAGAGAGAGAGAGAACACACAGGGCCTTACTCTGTTTTTCCATTCCAGCTGAGCTGCTGGTCGCCTGCTTGACTGAGCTCAGCCTACTGGTGACTTCCTCGCAGCGGGCCTGAGGACGGAACTAAGCACCAAATGGTTCAACGTTTCAAAACAATCACGAGTGGAGCAGAGGGGTAGGGGGGAGGGGGCTGCTTTCTTTAGCTGCTCTTCCACCTCCCACCAGTAGGGGGCTCCACTTGGAGAGAGAGAAACAGGATGGAGCTTCCTGGATATAGTACATCACACTTTATGGTACACATTTTCATACTCAGCATAGTGTGGAAGTCATATTAGATAGATTTAGCTCTTCCTGGCAGCACGTTGAAGTGTCCTTGAGCAAGACATTTAACCCCTAACTGCTCCCAATGAGCAGGTTGGCACCCTGCATGCCTGCCACCGCCGTCGGTGAGTGAATGTGTGAGTGAATGTGTGAGTGAATGTGTGAGTGAATGTGAATGTGTGAGTGAATGTGTGAGTGAATGTGAATGTGTGAGTGAATGTGTGAGTGAATGTGTGAGTGAATGTGAATGTGTGAGTGAATGTGTGAGTGAATGTGAATATTTACATTACATTTACATTTAGTCATTTAGCTGACGCTTTTATCCAAAGCGACTTACATGTTCTGTACGACAAGTCATCAGGAAGGGCACAACTCTATCAGCTGAGCAACAATGTTCATCAAAGTGTTGAGTGCTACAGTGTAGGTTAGTTTATTAGGACAAGTGCATGACAGTACGGTTAGTTAGGGTTAGATTATTATTATTATTATTATTTTTTTTTTTATTCAGATAATGGTTGAAGAAGTGCGTCTTTAGTCGACGGCAAAAGATTGGATGTGTTTCGGCTGTCCTAACTGGGGTGGGTAGTTCATTCCACCATTGTGGGGCAAGGACTGAGAATAGGCGACTTCTCTTTGATGACCCTCCCGGAGCTTGGATAGGAGTAGGTCTGAGGCGGCCAGAAGATGCAGAGCGTAGGGGTCTTGAGGGTGTGTAGTTAGAGACCATTGACCGGATGTGAGGTTTTGTCCGCTGCTCACCAACTTTCTCTGTTTTCTTTAAGCCTACTGTTTAGGAATTCTCTTCTCACTCACTCTCTCTAGCCCCCACCCTCTCGTTCTTTACTCTCGTTTACTCTCAGTGGCCACACCTGGACTACCTGTCATTATGTGTTTGATTGGTCTGGTGCCGAACTCACACTTTTAGTTCGATTATCAATTACCTCTCGCACCTGTGGTGGCAGGCTAATTAGTTCCCCTGTGGGCTTTAAATACCAGGGCTCTTCCCCTCGTTTCGGCGTGGGGTCGTGTTGTATTTATGCTGAGTCATATTCTCTAACATCTAGACTCTTTCGGGAGATCCTCTGGTCTACCAATGCTGTATATGGATTTCTCCAGCCTTGAGATGTTTTGCTCCAGCCTTCGTCTGCTGTCGCCGTAGCCTGTGGAGGAGACTGTTCTGCGCTCCCTGTACTTCCACGGGAGGCACCCCAGCGCTCCACTGCAGACCCCAGCGCAGCTGTTCGTCCTGACGCACATCTAGACCAACGCGCATCTCCCGGACCCTCGGGCTTGGCACGCTCTCCAGTCACCAGCGCGCAACGCGCATCTGCAAGGGCTTGGCACGCTCTCCAGTCACCAGCGCGCAATGCGCATCTTCAAGGGCTTGGCACGCTCTCCAGTCTCCAGCGCGCAACGCGCATCTTCCAAGGATCCTCGTGCTTGGCACGCTCTCCAGTCACCAGCGCGCAACGCGCATCTGCAAGGGCTTGGCACGCTCTCCAGTCACCAGCGCGCAACGCGCATCTTCAAGGGCTTGGCACGCTCTCCAGTCTCCAGCGCGCAACGCGCATCTTCCAAGGATCCTCGTGCTTGGCACACTCCTCCTCGCAGACGCACCCCGAGGCGTCTCTCGGTTCCGACGTGCACACCAAGGTGTGGCGCGCCACTCTGTTCCTCGGCTCCGACAGCGGCTACCCGGTGGACGACACCCTCGCCACCGCCGCTGTTCCAGCACCCTGTTCCTCGGCTCCGACAGCGGCTACCCGGTGGACGACACCCTCGCCACCGCCGCTGTTCCAGCACTCTGTTCCTCGGCTCCGACAGCGGCTACCCGGTGGACGACACCCTCGCCACCGCCGCTGTTCCAGCACTCTGTTCCTCGGCTCCGACAGCGGCTACCCGGTGGACGACACCCTCGCCACCGCCGCTGTTCCAGCACTCTGTTCCTCGGCTCCGACAGCGGCTACCCGGTGGACGACACCCTCGCCACCGCCGCTGTTCCAGCACTCTGTTCCTCGGCTCCGACAGCGGCTACCCGGTGGACGACACCCTCGCCACCGCCGCTGTTCCAGCACTCTGTTCCTCGGCTCCGACAGTCGGCTACCCGGTGGACGACACCCTCGCCACCGCCGCTGTTCCAGCACTCTGTTCCTCGGCTCGGACAGCCAGCCACCCGGTGGCGATGCCCTCGCCCCGCTGCTGTCCCTGTACCATTACGCATACGCCTGGGTGAGTTTTGATTGTGATGTCACTCACCCAGCGTAATGCCCCTTGCCCCCTTCCCGCTGCGTTTCCTGTACCATTACGCATACGCCTGGGTGAGTTTTGATTGTGATGTCACTCTCCCAGCGTAATGCCCCTTGCCCCCTTCCCGCTGCGTTTCCTGTACCATTACGCATACGCCTGGGTGAGTTTTGATTGTGATGTCACTCTCCCAGCGTAATGCCCCTTGCCCCCTTCCCGCTGCGTTTCCTGTACCATTACGCATACGCCTGGGTGAGTTTTGATTGTGATGTCACTCTCCCAGCGTAATGCCTCTTGCCCCCGTCCCGCTGCTGTTCCTGTACCATTACGCATACGCCTGGGTGAGTTTTGATTGTGATGTCACTCACCCAGCGTAATGCCTCTTTTGTTCTCACTTAGTTAGTAGTTTGGACATTTCATCTCCCACTCTGTTTTTGTTCTCACTTAGATAGTATTTTTGGACATTACATCTCCCCCAGTGTGTTTGTCACACGAAGATATTGTTACTTTGTTTATTTGGACTGTTCTGCATCTGCTCTGTTTGTTCCCTTTTGAATATTAACCCTCTCCTCTGTTCTGCAGAGCGGCCCAGATGTTTTCCCACCAGTCCCCAGTTCCTCCCTGTCCCCAGCCCGCCTCCGCGGGCCTCAGTCCCCCCTGTCCCTAGTTCTCCCCTTTCTAGTTCCACCTAGTTCCTGGTCCCAAGTTCTCCCCTTCTAGTTCCACCTAGTTCCTTGTCCCTAGTTCTCCTAGTCCCCAGTTCTCCTGTTCCCTAGCTCTCCTTGTCCCGACATCTCCTAGTCTCTAGTTCCTCTGTTCCTTTAACCTTCCCCTAGCGTTTCCTTTCATGTTTCCCCTAGCGTTCATTAACCTTCCCTTAGTGTACCCTTTTCCTGCCCGCCTCTTAAAGGCACCTAGTTTTTCCCCTCTTGTTATATTCCTGTATTTGTGTTCTCCCTTAAAGGGACAGTGCCCTTTTTTCCCTGTCTCTCAATAAATATCTGTTTCTTGGCAAACCATCATACCTGTCTTGTGTTGTGCGATTGGGGTCGGTTACAAACCATAACAGTACGACCCCACCAAATCGACGACCCCAGCCAGCACAGACGGTGTATGTTGAGTTTGCCTTTTTTTTTCTCTTGTTCCCTTTAGCTTCCTTGTTAGCCCTGTTTAGCTCCCTTGTTTAGCTTGTAAGTCTCCCCGGTTAGCTCCCCTGTTTAGCTCCCCTCTTAGCCCTGTTTGACCCCCCTGCAGCTTGTTAGGCCTCTACTACCAGCATGGCCCTGTCTGCTAGCTTTGCCCCGGCGGCTAGCACAGCCTCTATGTTAATGCAGCCTTGCAGCTGGCATAGGCCTGTAGCTAGCCAGGCCCAAGCAGCTAACCCGGTCCCTCTGCATGGCCTCCACTTTTTTGTGTAGTTTATCCCACTGCTAGGACTGCCCTTTCAGCTAGCAAGGTCAGTTTTATCCCCACTGCTAGGACTGCCCTTTCAGCTAGCATGGTCAGTTTATCCCCACTGCTAGGACTGCCCTTTCAGCTAGCAAGGTCAGTTTATCTCCCACTGCTAGGACTGCCCTTTCAGCTAGCAAGGTCAGTTTCTCTCCCACTGCTAGGACTGCCCCTTCAGCTAGCATGGTCAGTTTGCTCCCACTGCTAGGACTGCCTTTTCAGCTAGCAAGGTCAGTTTATCCCACTGCTAGGACTGCCCTTTCAGCTGGCAAGGTCAGTATTCCCACTGCTAGGACTGCCCTTTCAGCTAGCAAGGTCAGTTTATCTCACACAGCTAGGACTGTCCTTCCAGCTAGCTTGTTCTCTCATGCTGGTCCAGCCCTGTCTGCCAGCCTAGCTCCGGCAGCTAGCGCAGCCTCTATGTTAATGTAGCAGTACAGCTGGCATAGGCCCTGTAGCTATCAGTGCCTTGGCAGCTGCCCTTTCCCCCTGCTAGCCTAGCTCGGCAGCTAGCGCAGCCTCTATGTTGATGTAGCAGTACAGCTAGCATAGGCCCTGTAGCTATCAGTGCCCTGGCAGCTACCCTTTCCCTCTGCTAGCCTAGCTCCGGCAGCTTGCGCAGCCTCTATGTTGATGTAGCAGTACAGCTAGCATAGGCCCTGTAGCTATCAGTGCCCTGGCAGCTAACCTTCCCTCTGCTAGTTCTTTTCCCGGTGCTACCATGGTTACCCCTCTGCTCCTCTAGTTACCCCTCGGCTCCTCTGGTTACCCCTCTGCTCCTCTAGTTACCCCTCAGCTCCTCTGGTTACCCCTCAGCTCCTCCAGTTGCCCCTCTGCTACCCTAGTTACCCCTCGGCGACCCTGTTTCTTTTGCTAGCCCCACTCTTGTGGTGGCTTCCCCTGCTGGCTTGGCCAGTACCTTTTTGTTTTTGCCTTGTTTTGCCCCCTGCCACTCTGTCTGTATTTCTTTTGGGTCGCCGGGTGGCTCCCGTTGAGGGGGGGGTACTGTGAGGTTTTGTCCGCTGCTCACCAACTTTCTCTGTTTTCTTTAAGCCTACTGTTTAGGAATTCTCTTCTCACTCACTCTCTCTAGCCCCCACCCTCTCGTTCTTTACTCTCGTTTACTCTCAGTGGCCACACCTGGACTACCTGTCATTATGTGTTTGATTGGTCTGGTGCCGAACTCACACTTTTAGTTCGATTATCAATTACCTCTCGCACCTGTGGTGGCAGGCTAATTAGTTCCCCTGTGGGCTTTAAATACCAGGGCTCTTCCCCTCGTTTCGGCGTGGGGTCGTGTTGTATTCATGCTGAGTCATATTCTCTAACATCTAGACTCTTTCGGGAGATCCTCTGGTCTACCAATGCTGTATATGGATTTCTCCAGCCTTGAGATGTTTTGCTCCAGCCTTCGTCTGCTGTCGCCGTAGCCTGTGGAGGAGACTGTTCTGCGCTCCCTGTACTTCCACGGGAGGCACCCCAGCGCTCCACTGCAGACCCCAGCGCAGCTGTTCGTCCTGACGCACATCTAGACCAACGCGCATCTCCCGGACCCTCGGGCTTGGCACGCTCTCCAGTCACCAGCGCGCAACACGCATCTGCAAGGGCTTGGCACGCTCTCCAGTCACCAGCGCGCAATGCGCATCTTCAAGGGCTTGGCACGCTCTCCAGTCTCCAGCGCGCAACGCGCATCTTCCAAGGATCCTCGTGCTTGGCACGCTCTCCAGTCACCAGCGCGCAACGCGCATCTGCAAGGGCTTGGCACGCTCTCCAGTCACCAGCGCGCAACGCGCATCTTCAAGGGCTTGGCACGCTCTCCAGTCTCCAGCGCGCAACGCGCATCTTCCAAGGATCCTCGTGCTTGGCACACTCCTCCTCGCAGACGCACCCCGAGGCGTCTCTCGGTTCCGACGTGCACACCAAGGTGTGGCGCGCCACTCTGTTCCTCGGCTCCGACAGCGGCTACCCGGTGGACGACACCCTCGCCACCGCCGCTGTTCCAGCACCCTGTTCCTCGGCTCCGACAGCGGCTACCCGGTGGACGACACCCTCGCCACCGCCGCTGTTCCAGCACTCTGTTCCTCGGCTCCGACAGCGGCTACCCGGTGGACGACACCCTCGCCACCGCCGCTGTTCCAGCACTCTGTTCCTCGGCTCCGACAGCGGCTATCCGGTGGACGACACCCTCGCCACCGCCGCTGTTCCAGCACTCTGTTCCTCGGCTCCGACAGCGGCTACCCGGTGGACGACACCCTCGCCACCGCCGCTGTTCCAGCACTCTGTTCCTCGGCTCCGACAGCGGCTACCCGGTGGACGACACCCTCGCCACCGCCGCTGTTCCAGCACTCTGTTCCTCGGCTCCGACAGTCGGCTACCCGGTGGACGACACCCTCGCCACCGCCGCTGTTCCAGCACTCTGTTCCTCGGCTCGGACAGCCAGCCACCCGGTGGCGATGCCCTCGCCCCGCTGCTGTCCCTGTACCATTACGCATACGCCTGGGTGAGTTTTGATTGTGATGTCACTCACCCAGCGTAATGCCCCTTGCCCCCTTCCCGCTGCGTTTCCTGTACCATTACGCATACGCCTGGGTGAGTTTTGATTGTGATGTCACTCTCCCAGCGTAATGCCCCTTGCCCCCTTCCCGCTGCGTTTCCTGTACCATTACGCATACGCCTGGGTGAGTTTTGATTGTGATGTCACTCTCCCAGCGTAATGCCCCTTGCCCCCTTCCCGCTGCGTTTCCTGTACCATTACGCATACGCCTGGGTGAGTTTTGATTGTGATGTCACTCTCCCAGCGTAATGCCTCTTGCCCCCGTCCCGCTGCTGTTCCTGTACCATTACGCATACGCCTGGGTGAGTTTTGATTGTGATGTCACTCACCCAGCGTAATGCCTCTTTTGTTCTCACTTAGTTAGTAGTTTGGACATTTCATCTCCCACTCTGTTTTTGTTCTCACTTAGATAGTATTTTTGGACATTACATCTCCCCCAGTGTGTTTGTCACACGAAGATATTGTTACTTTGTTTATTTGGACTGTTCTGCATCTGCTCTGTTTGTTCCCTTTTGAATATTAACCCTCTCCTCTGTTCTGCAGAGCGGCCCAGATGTTTTCCCACCAGTCCCCAGTTCCTCCCTGTCCCCAGCCCGCCTCCGCGGGCCTCAGTCCCCCCTGTCCCTAGTTCTCCCCTTTCTAGTTCCACCTAGTTCCTGGTCCCAAGTTCTCCCCTTCTAGTTCCACCTAGTTCCTTGTCCCTAGTTCTCCTAGTCCCCAGTTCTCCTGTTCCCTAGCTCTCCTTGTCCCGACATCTCCTAGTCTCTAGTTCCTCTGTTCCTTTAACCTTCCCCTAGCGTTTCCTTTCATGTTTCCCCTAGCGTTCATTAACCTTCCCTTAGTGTACCCTTTTCCTGCCCGCCTCTTAAAGGCACCTAGTTTTTCCCCTCTTGTTATATTCCTGTATTTGTGTTCTCCCTTAAAGGGACAGTGCCCTTTTTTCCCTGTCTCTCAATAAATATCTGTTTCTTGGCAAACCATCATACCTGTCTTGTGTTGTGCGATTGGGGTCGGTTACAAACCATAACACCGGAGGTAGGCAGGAGCGGTTCCCTTTGCCGCACGGTATGCTAGGTCGAGGGCCTTGAAGCGGATTCGTGCAGCAATGGGGAGCCAGTGCAGGTCCCTAAGAAGTGGGGTGACATGGGCCGACTTCGGTAGGTTTGAGATCAGGCGGGCCGCTGCATTCTGAAAGAGTTGAAGAGGCTTAGTGGCAGTGGCCGGGAGGCCAGCGAGCAGTGCGTTGCAGTAGTCGAGGCGGGAGATGACTGTTGATTGGACGAGGAGTTGGGTGGCTTCTTTTGTCAGGAAGGGGCGGATCCTTCTGACGTTGCTCAGGAGGAATCGGCGGGTTGTGGTTGTCGCTGCGATGTGAGCAGAGAAGTTCAACTGGTCGTCGAGGACAACACCAAGGTTCTTGGCGGTCGGGGACGCGGTCACAGCTGCATTCTCGACTGTGATGGAAAGGTCGGTCAGGGCGGAGGATTTGGCCGGCAGGTGGAGCAATTCTGTTTTGCTTAGGTTCAGTTTGAGGTGGTTGGTCGTCATCCAGGCGGAGATGTCGGACAGACAGGCCGAGATCCGCTCAGAGACGTGGATATCTGAGGGAGGGAAGGAGAGGAAGAGTTGAGTATTGTCGGCATAACAATGGTAGGAGAAGCCATGAGACGTGATAATGTTACCCAGTGATTTAGTGTAGAGGGAGAAGAGAAGGGGTCCTAAAACCGAGCCCTGGGGGACACCCGTCCGCAGGGGGCGGGTGGCCGACAGGGTCCCTCTCCATGACACTTGGTAGGAGCGGTCATTGAGGTATGATGACAGCCATGTCAGCGCAGAGCCAGCCACTCCCATTCCTGCGAGGGCCGCGAGGAGGATCTGGTGGTTGACTGTGTCGAAGGCTGCAGATAGATCTAGGAGAATCAGGACAGAGGAGAGGCCTTTCGCTTTTGCTAAGTGAAGTGCCTCTGTGACCGCAATGAGGGCTGTCTCTGTGGAGTGACCAGTCCTGAAGCCTGACTGATTAGGGTCTAGGAGGTCATTCTGTAAGAGATAAGCAGTAAGTTGGTTGGATACAGCACGTTCAAGTGTTTTAGAAAGGAAGGAGAGAAGAGAGACAGGACGGTAGTTGCCTATGACGGTAGGGTTCAGGGATGTTTTTTTTTATGAGGGGCGTGACTCTGGCTTGTTTTAGGGAGGTGGGGACCACCCCTGAGTTGAGTGAGGAGTTGATGGTTGCAGTTAGGAATGGGAGGATGTCTGGTGCTATGGTCTGGAGGAGTGGGGAGGGTAGCCGGTCCAGCTGGCATGAATATGTGAGTGAATGTGTGAGTGAATGTGTGAGTGAATGTGAATGTGTGAGTGAATGTGTGAGTGAATGTGAATATGTGAGTGAATGTGTGAGTGAATGTGAATATGTGAGTGAATGTGTGAGTGAATGTGTGAGTGAATGTGAATGTGTGAGTGAATGTGTGAGTGAATGTGAATGTGTGAGTGAATGTGTGAGTGAATGTGAATGTGTGAGTGAATGTGAATGTGTGAGTGAATGTGAATGTGTGAGTGAATGTGTGAGTGAATGTGAATGTGTGAGTGAATGTGAATGTGTGAGTGAATGTGAATGTGTGAGTGAATGTGTGAGTGAATGTGAATGTGTGAGTGAATGTGTGAGTGAATGTGAATGTGTGAGTGAATGTGTGAGTGAATGTGAATGTGTGAGTGAATGTGTGAGTGAATTTGAATGTGTGAGTGAATGTGAATGTGTGAGTGAATGTGAATGTGTGAGTGAATGTGTGAGTGAATGTGAATGTGTGAGTGAATGTGTGAGTGAATGTGTGAGTGAATTTGAATGTGTGAGTGAATGTGAATGTGTGAGTGAATGTGAATGTGTGAGTGAATGTGAGGCATACATGCTTTGGATAAAAGCTTCTATATAAATGCAGCCCATTTACAGTACAATGGATCAGCCCACCTCTGCCCCCCAACCATAGTCCATGCTACTCAGACGGTCTGAGTAGCATATAAACTACAGCTTCACTAACAAACAGATAGGGGTGGGAGGGAGAGAGAAATAGAGAGAGAGAGAGAGAGATGGAGAGAGGAAGGGAAAGGACTTTCGTTTGTTCCAGACAGAGCGGAGAGCACATTAGTGCGTGACACAGAGGTCAGCTAATGGCGCCGTGGACGATGGAGATGACAGCGTGGAAGAAAAGGTTCAGGGTTCGTAGGTCGGAGGGCGACGTGATAAGAGCGGAGGTCGGCGACCCTGCTGGTGCGTCGCGTCCTTAATCGCTGTTCTGAGGCCACTCGGGCCGCGTAGGAGGTAGTGGTCAAGGGTAAGGCAAGGGTAAGCTGCGCCGATCTGGGATCTGTTTGTGAGGCAGCATGTGACCGCACGGGCAGCCAGTGACCCTGAGCCGCGAATTACAGCATATATAGAACATTGTGTTTGTTTATCCGCTGTAGACGTGGGGGCTGTGGACCGCGGGCTGCGGTGGAGAAGGGCCCTCGCGGTGAACCCCTCAGATGAAGCAAGGCCCTTCAGTTCATTAGGAAGACTGTACCCAAATGATGCCCCCCCCCCCCTCCAGTGTTCTCTCTCTCTCTCTCTCTCTCTCTCTCTCTCTCTCTCTCTCTCTCTCTCTCTCTCTCTCTCTCTCTCTGCTCCCTCAGAGTGAGTTCAGTGGAGATTCCTTTGGCATTACCCTCCTCATCCCAGACTGTTGGAATAACCACAGCTTTCCGGATGCTGACCCTTGCTTGGCTTGAGCACAATGCTTTAATTTGGTGTGTTGTTTGAAGTAATTAGAAGCCGTTTTTTTTTCTTTCTTTCTTTCGTCTATTCTATTATTTTAGCTTCCAATTTAAGGAGGGAGGAGGGAGGGAGGGAGGGAGGGAATCGGCCGTGACTTCAGCTTGATAAAGTCTATCGGAGGCGGAGAGGAGGCGAGGAGCAACACAGATGTAGTTTCTAACCACTTCCTCTCTGTACCAGCAGTCGCAGAATGGGCTACACTGTCTAAAAACAAACAGGGACAGGACTCTGGGGACACACGCTTGTGTCTTTGGGTGTGCTTTTATGTGTGCCTTTGTGCATGTGTGTACATGTGTGTACATGTGTGTGTGTATACGTGTGAGTTCACGTGTGTATCCTTTATACGCAAATGGCTGAGTATAATACATGCTTACGGCACCATTATATAGGATCCTTCTATACATTTGCATCTTACATAAGACAAGAGAGGGATAGAGAGAGAGAGAGAGAGAGAGAGAGAGAGAGAGAGAGAGACAAAGACAGAGAGAGAGAGAAAGAGAGAGATTGAGAGAAATAATATAACAGAAGAGAGAAGGCTCGTCACATTGATATTCTCCAATCATGAGACAGTAAGATCACACAGTGGAAAGAGAGAGAGAGATGGAGAGAGAGAGAGAGATAGAGATAGAGAGAGAGAGAGAGAGAGAGAGAGAGAGAGAGAGAGAGAGAGAGAGAGAGAGAGAGAGAGAGAGAGAGAGAGAGAGAGAGAGAGCGAGAATGATTGTCAGCCTGTTCTTTGTGTGGGCCATACCACTCTATACATTCTCTCAGCACAACAGCCTCCCAGGGAAGAAAGAGAGAATTAATGGGGCTAATCTTAGACAATTAATCCCACTTCCATAACGTGTGTCTATTGTAGCTCAACGCAAAGAAATCTATTCTCGAACACTCACATGCACAAATACACACCATACAAACACACAGGGTACCCCTACACAAACACACATAAGCACACACACAAACACAGATACACATACGTACACATATTATTATTATATTATTCATGCAGACCACACCCACACACACACACACACACACACACACACACACACACACACACACACACACACACACACACACACACACACACACACACACACACACACACACCACAGGCACATGCATGTGTACATGCACAGACACAGGTTGATATTTCTATCTATCTTTCCACCAGCAACAATCCCTCCCAGAACTCACCCCCAACACACATGCACGCCCCACGTGCACACATACACGCACCCCCCCCCCCCCCCCCCCCCACCGCCTCATCTGCTGTGTTGTTATTGCGGTCAACTTGTAGAACAATGGAGCCAATGAATGAGAGGAGAAGCAGATGAAAGAGGAGGAAGAGAAGTAACGTTATAATAACGACAGTAATCTCTTGGCAAATAAACCTCGCCGTGCTCATCATCCTACCCCTGCAGGCAACGCCGGGTCCCCGCCGGCCAAGTGCCTTTCCTCCGAGTTGGACCACAGTGTGTGTCACAGAGCAGGGGTCCTGAACCTGAGGGTTCCCGGGGGGGGGGGGGGGTCATGACAGCGTCTCTTTTAGGTGGGGGTGAAGGGGTTGTAGAAAGGTATGCAAATACATTTTCATATTAATCTATAGTCTTCGGTATAGATGCCCCCCCCCCCCCCCCCCACCCCCCCCCCTTTGAAATAATGAATATGTGAAGTCAAACCCTCCTCCAATTATCGCTCAAGATAAATAGCCTGAAAAGGGGAAGTAAGAATCATTCTTTGGAGTCAAAGTTCACACTTGACCATGTCAGGGGGTTGCGAGTAGGCGTCCCTCTGTTTTGTAGGGGCCGCGAACCAGGATGGTGGAGAACTATTGTCATGGAGGATAAAGGAGATGACACGAGGGCAACTTCTGGAGGCAACAGAGAAGAGCAATGTCGCCTTCGTTAGTTAAGATTAAGAAGGGTAGGTTGTTTGCAAGATCACCTAACTACATTGCCTTAAGTGTTACCCTACCGGTATGCAGCGATTATGTATCGTGGCATTAAGAAGCACGCTCTATCTAACCTGACCCTATGACATTAACCATTACAATATTTAATATACCATCTATCTGTACAATGCATTCATATTTCCCCTTTCTACCGGGCCATGAGATTACTTTCTACAGCCAGACAGCACTGCATCGCTGTCGTATAAAAAAAGACACTCAGCTATGAGAGCGTTAACATGTGTTAATGTTCAAACCAATTCCTTTGGTACTTGAGAGACAATTGTCCCGTGCCTTTCAAGGAGGTGAGAAAAGCAATTCTGCATGAAGAGGTAGGTAAATGTACTTATTTTCTAAGTGAAGTGAGTGGTATATTACATGGATGTAACCTTTGTTTTTTCATTTAAATTAGAGAGTGCATGAGAAAGAAAAAACATCATTAGGTCTGGATAAATACAAATGGCAGATAGGGAGACAAATGATCATATCTATGACCCCCCCTACACACACACACGCGCGTGCACACACACACACACACACACACACACACACACACACACACACACACACCACACACACACACACACACACACACACACACACACACACACACACACCACACACACACACACACACACACACACACACACACACACACACACACACACACACACACACACACACACACACACGCACACACACCCACACTCTTTCCATTTTAAAGCAGATGAGATTTTTTTGTCAAGCAATGTCGCCATCTACAGGTTGTGGAAAACATGCACTTAAAAGAAGAAAATCATCATTCATAACTAAACTGGCCATTTGGAATCAGAAAGCTAAAATATGATTTTTAGTGAAGCCTCCATTTAACATGTTCAGCTGATTGTTTGTAAGTTGAAACGATGACTTGTTTAACAGGGAACCAGTCTGAACCACTAGGAAAACGTATGGCCACATACATAATAACAGACAGAGGGGTCCGCTCCCTCGTGAGGCAATTTCCACCCCAGAAGCTTCCATTTCATAGTCTTCTCAAATAAATGCAATACAAAAATATTCAATCAATCTGCACATAAAAAAAAACAGTTCAGTTTGTATCTAGAATAGAAATACTGATGACTTGGACAATTTAAAGTAATGCATATATAATTAATAACTGCTTTGGGTACTGTAGCAATGGAGAGAGGGACCAAGTAGTCGAGTGTATAGCTGACATACTCTCCATGATATTCTCTCATTATAATCTCTACTCTATGCCAGTGCTAAAAAAGCTGGAAGCATTTAGTCGTCCCGCAATGGCATCGGAGCTAGGATGGGATTCGCGTGAAGAGTAATAGATAGTGAAATCTTAACTTGTGGAATTACCAGAATCATATTTTCTATATTACAGGTACAGTAAGAGGACAATGGCAGTGGGAAATTAGTTTGGCCTCGTTATAATCATTGATTTAATGGTTATCTTTGCCAAATCCAAACCAATCTCTCTAAAAAGGATCCTTATGAAGACATATAGAGAGAGAGAGAGAGACAAGAGAATGTGTGGTCTGCTAACCGGTTATCCCAACTGAGTCTGGGAAAAAGGCACTTATTAAAATTAATCACTCCATTGTTCACGCTCACTCCACAGTTCCAGTCCAGTTTGAGCCCCCCCCCCCCCCCCCCCCCCTCCCACACACACACACACACAAACGCTCCAAATTTGGCTGTGGCCATGATTAAAACATGTCCATTTCTCCATGACATTGCTTTGACATCATTTAATTGGAATAAGAGATAAAAAAAATAAATGAATTAAATAAATGTACTAGCAGGTAAGTGGCGTAACACAGCTCAAGGTGACAGCCTATTATTTCTACTGCCTGGTTCTTTAAGTCAAAGTAGGCAAAGAGAGACATTTGAGAATGCAACGAGAATGCACTTCTTCAAAGTGCAGAAAGAATCTTAAAAAAAAAAAAAAAAAAAAAAAAAAAGCAGATGGAATTTTCCCTCAAATTCTTATTTTCAGTCACATGAAGTTAAGGATTGTAGCATTCTACCACATTAACTATTTCTGCATGTCACATGCTATGGAAATAATATCATTGGGTTAAAAAAAATAACTAAAACAAAAACAGAATGGCGCTGGTTTCTATTCCAGAATGCTGCCATTTCCCTCCTGCTGTACCATATTACCATACATTATATTTTCCAAATGTCCTGCTTGGTGAATGTGCTAAATGTGCATTGTTTGGAAAAGTATTTTTATCAAAAGACAGTCAAATATTCAAATGTAATGAATGTGCCAATTGGAACAAAGGTGTAAAGGTCTGCATGGAAGAGGAATGAAAAACGACGCTTAAAACAATGACGTGAGTTCTAACCGTGCATTGTGTGGCCTAGAAGGAGGCAATTACAGTGAAGTGACAGAGAGGCGGAGGGATATGAACTAGTGACAGGGGTTTTCACTCACCACATCTGGTCTGGTATCCTTCCCCGACGCGATGAGGATGTAGTTCCAGGCCAAGGGCAGCAGCAGCGCCAGAGGAATCATATAGAGTTCAAAGTTCCACACAACTATAACAAAAAGCTAGAGAGACAGAGGGAAAGAGAGAGAGAGAGAGTGAGAGAGAGAAAGAGGGAGAGAAACAAAAGACAGAATGAAAAAACAAGAACAAAAAAAAAGGGGGGAAAACGGTATAGTTGGGAACGTATACATCCGAGACCCTGGGTTGACCCTCACATGGCAAACTCATGAGAACGTATACCAACCATATGTGAGTCCATATTCACGGCACACATTCACTCACATTCATATGCAGAACCAGAACGCGGGTGCAGAACAAAGCCTAAAAATAGACGCCTATCACAACAAAGGTGTAGCGGCCTGGTCTCCATAAGCTGAGGTTCACCATTAACTGACCCTCCATCTGAGGAGGAGGAGGACGATGAAGAGGATGAGTGCCAGCCGTCAGGGCATCTTCTCGCCATGCCAATCATCCCCAAGACCGAGGTCACCTTCCGTTTTTAAGCCACAGCACATCAAGACTGACCCCTCCACGCTCCCCCCCCCACCTCAACCCCTGGCATCTGACCTCTCAAAGCCCACACCCCGAGTGCCTCACCCTGTCACTCTAAATTCCAATACCCCCTCTCCAGCTCCAAAAGACTGCTCTGCTCCATCGCTAACCTCCTCTACTCCCATCTGCCAAAAGATATAACCCCTATACCTCCCCTCCCATCACCAAACAAGAAAAGTAGCATCAGAAAATTAACCTTTCCTCAAGCCCTTGTATTCTGTTCTTGACAGGTCTCTTTAGCGCCCGAGTATAGATTACCGCGGTGGTCCAGAGGAGATATTTGTGGGAAAATAAAATTGCAAATGATGTGAAGCTCTTACTTTATAGTGGGACTGGGTCAAATGTCATAAGAGTATTGTGCTTATTCTTAGGAGAAAATGCTCAGAGGAAGAAAATATATTTTTTATAGAAAGCCAACATTTCAATATTTTTTAAGCATGCCAAACAATTATGCCAAAACAAAAACGATTTATCTTCACTCGTAATTCCATGTTTTAAGAATAAACGCCTCTTTTCTTTGTGATGGATAAGACCTCGCCAGGAATTATAAAAAAAAAATGCTGAAAATGCAAGTCATGTCCAAATGCTCCATCATAACAGGTAAAACATATTAATCAAATTCAAGTACAAGCAATTCGTAATTTAAAATCTCAAAATGTGCTTTGGGTGTGAACTTCCAATTTTCGAAATTAATTACGGTCTGCTGGGAAAGCGTTGACTTTGAGAACCATAGATTGTGCACTAAACTCTCACAGATGGTGGTATTAGTGGATGAAGCAGATGAACTGTGCTGTCTGAATCATTGTCTGCAGTGTAACAGTTATCATACATCCTGCTTGATTCCAACACCAACACCAGCGAGAAAGTATTGAAGCTCACTAATCCGCAGTTTTGTTTTTTGTTTTCTGTTCTTTTGTACTTCTAAGAGCCATGTAAGGTCGGACACTGTTGCTGCATGTGCGTGGAGTGGGTGCGTGCGCACATGCGTGTGTAGACTGTACATGAGGGAGAGGCAGAAACAGAAAAAATGTATCGCTCAATCCTTTGTTTATAGTCTCAGGTGAATAGGAGGTTCAGCCCTCCGCTAGCCCTTATGTAAGCATATGGTAGCACTACCAGCCAAACGAGTGCACGCACGCACACACACACACACGCACGCACGCACGCACGCACGCACACACACACACACACACACACGCGTGCGCGCGCGCGCGCACGCACGCACACACACTGGGTGTGGCATCATCCTCCCTGTCCCTGGCTGACATCACTGTCTATTACACTCTTAACACACACACACACACTCGAAGTTGCCTGACAATACGCAAACACATACTCACCATAACATCTCAATTATATTTTCATCCACAACTTTTCGCTAATTATGTTTGAGAGTCTCTCTCTCACACACACACACACACACACACACACACACACACACACACACACACACACACACACACACACACACACACACACACACACACACACACACACACACACACACACACACACACACACACACACACACACACACACACACACACACACACACACACACACACACACTCTGAGCATATGCTCCCATACAACATTAATCGGGTGACACTGAGTGTACAGACCAAACACAGACATCAATAAAACATAGCAAAGGTCCAGTACATCTGCATAATGCCTGCAGCAAAATATCTCTTTCTAATGGTCCAGAGAGGCTAACTGTAAACTATCAGAGGCCTCGCTCTCTCTTCCTTTAAATAATATCCAGTAATGCATATGTGTACTATGTGTGAAAATGCGCTAGTAGCCTACAGTATCGTGTAAGCTCAGCACATTCTCATTGGAAAACACACACACACACACACACACACACACACACACACACACACACACACACACACACACACACACACACACACACACACACACACACACACACACACACACACACACACACACACACACACACACACACACACTTACTATGCACAATCTGATGTACTGTATCTACGTATTTTCCTACAAACCATTCTAATTCACTATTCAGTAGGATTTGTAACATCGACAAACAGTGAAATAATCTCCAAGTGAGCAAAGTGCAGTTCAGCAATGGAAACACTGCTTCACTCAAAACAAATGCAGCTCACTTGTTTAAAGCTATAAATAACACACACACACACACACACACACACACACACACACACACACACACACACACACACACACACACACACACACACAAACACACAAACATACACACACACACACACACACACACACACACACACACACACACACACA
The DNA here is from genome assembly GCF_963971535.1 of Notolepis coatsorum. Classification (NCBI taxonomy): domain Eukaryota; kingdom Metazoa; phylum Chordata; class Actinopteri; order Aulopiformes; family Paralepididae; genus Notolepis; species Notolepis coatsorum. Next base: position 134,478,679 of record NC_140165.1, on the reverse strand, counting down.
CTCACTCACTCACAGTGTATAAATATATTTAGCCTATGCTTCTCTAATTGCTCACGGTGTCTATGAGACATTTTCATTATCATACGATACCCAAGTATATTGTTCCTCACTCTCCTAGTGTTTATACTGTATAAGACCCCCTTCTCTCCTTTTCTTTTCTCTCTCTCCTCCACCTCTTCTGTCCATCTTGCTTTCTCCTCCATTCGCCCTGGGGTTATTTAACCTGTCGGCCTCCCTTCATTCCTCCTCCATTTGGTTATTCTAGCTGAGGGCTAGGCTTTGACTGGCAGCTGGAGGAACCGGACACCCCCGGCCCAGCAGAGGCCAGCCCTGCCCCGTCTCCCTGCCCCTCGGCTGGGGAAAGGGAGGGGGTGTGGGGGGGAGTTGGGGAGGCGTAATGCCTGGACCTTTCCATCAGGACCCGGGGAAACCACAGCCACCCCCCGTCGCTAGCTACCCCAGATAGCAGGCACTCCGCCTGGGGAGGAGGCAGCGGGAAGCAGCCTGCTGTGGAGGTCTGTGACCGCAGAGAGCAGGAGGGAGGAAAACAAACTTGGATGGATGAAGGGGGAAAAAAGAAAAAAGAGAGAGAGAGAGAGAGAGAAACGTGGGATGGATGGGAGGAAAGAGAGAGCCGTGGGTGATGGAGAACAGGGACACTACTACTGGGTAATCAGAGATATACAGCTTGTAGCGTCCGAAGATATAGTTCATAACACAAACACACAGAGAAACACAGTCAATGACTCACAGACCACACACACACACACACACACACACACACACACACACACACACACACACACGCGCGCACACACACACGCACACACGCACACACGCACACACACACACACACACACACACACACACAATGTGCTCGATCCCTGCACTGTAACTGCTGCTGATTTATTCTTGTTGATGGCTTAATGTGAAAACATTCTTATAAACTCATACTAAGTCAGCAGTGTGTGTGTGTGTGTGTGTGTGTGTGTGTGTGTGTGTGTGTGTGTGTGTGTGTGTGTGTGTACACGTGTGCATGTGCGTGTTCAAATTATGCAACATGCAAAAAACTCTCATTTAGTCCTCAGAGTATTAGACTGGAGAAGAAAAGAGAACAAATAAATGAGCACTGTAGCTCCTATTTGTCACAAACAGACACCGTGAGAGAGATCCTGCGTTTCTTCAGGCTCATTAAAGGCTCGTCGGCATGAAGCTGAGATACTCTGGGCCACTTTCCTTGTTAACAAAACGCGTGGATCAAACACTTGTAGTTTATTTTCAACAAGTAGTGAGCGTCAATCTCAACATGTGGATTCTTAGGATCAAACTAAATGATGTAGCTAAAAAAGAAAGATAGGGGAAAAAATACTTTCAGACCACCTAGGTTTTGCAAAATATACTGTGGGTATTTGAATTGTGGCTCGTAAATTAATATGTTTGGGTAAATGCATTGAATATCCAATTTATAAAAAGAAATTAATAAAAAGTGCTCTATGAGTATAACTATCCATCCGCCATCAAATAAAGCAAGAAAGGTATTTACACAGACTCATCTGCATAACAGCAGACGATATTAATATGGGACACATTTGTCATAACAAATTCAACCTTGAGAATTTGAATGGATCAATTGAAACAGATAGATAACATTGATGCAAACAACGATAGGATTTTCCGTTTTAACCAAATAATAGTTGAAAGACAATTGACAAAAACATCCATAAAATAATAAAATATGTATTCACAAGTGCCATTGTGGTACACGAAACAGAAATGAATAAATATTCCCAAATACATGAATAAAATGTGCAAAATAATTTATTCAGACACTAATAGTGTGGAAAGTCTAGAGTATGGTGCCGATACATCTTGCATTATTTGTTTCATACACAACCGCTGTCATTACCACTCTGAGCCCAGCCACTGTGGGAGGGTAATATCCAGTGCTTCGCCGCACATTATCCACACGCCAGGCTAACTTTTCCCCATGTCTCTCTCTCTCTCTTTCTTTCTCTCTCTCTCCGAGGAGTTAAACCCAAGTTTAGATTTCAGACTTCTCTTTATCTTTGTTACATCGATTTCCATCCTGGCACTAAGTGTTGCCAGATAGCAACTAGGAGTTCTGTTAAGGCTGAGGGGAAGGGAGAGGGATGGAGGGAGGGAGGGAGGGAGGGAGGGAGGGAGGGAGGGAGGGAGGGAGGGAGGGAGGGAGGGAGGGAGGGAGGGGAGGCTGTGTCCTGTCCCTGACCGGACGGAGCCTCCATTCTGTGGTGCTAGACTGCCCCCTGCTGCATGGTAAGAGAAACAGATCTCCGACTACTGTTCATTCGATAAGGAGCGTTCAGGACTGACAAAGCACCAAACTGCACAAAGACACAAACATTTCTGTTATACACATATGTAAAATAAATCTGAATCAAATATGGAGGATATTTGGGCCACTGGAATACGTGTGGTCCTGATCACCACCAGGTGTGATTGCCTCTGGTGATTAAAGTGTGACTTGGTATTCTGTGTTAGTCATACCACTATATTTCAACCTCCATTCATTTAGCAAATCAGGAGAGCAGTAAAAATGTGAGAGTATATATTTCAAAGCTGTCCCTTGCTGTGGGCAAAGACAAACTCCTGAATAACTCAAAAGAGTCAAAGTTTAAAGAGATCTGGAGAGGTGTGTGTAGTGACTGTTATAGTATGCTGTGTGTGTATGTGTGTACATGCGTGTGTGTCTTCATGTGTACCTGTATGTATGTGTCTGTGAGTGCCATTCCACCCACACACACACACACACACACACACACACACACACACACACACACACACACACACACACACACACACACACACACACACACGCACGCACACACACACACACACACACACACACACACACACACACACACACACACACACACACACACACACACACACACACACACACACACACACACACACACACACACACACACAATTTGTATCTAAATGTAAAGCAGGTGATATGCGCTCCAGTGTCCTCTAGAAGTAGCTCCCAAGGCTGGCAGTAGCTATGGGAAGGGGTGGGCTTAACTAAACATGCGTCTTGCCCACCCAATCAAAAGTTAAGGGGAGAATAAAGTTTTGTTCAGTCAATGGAAAAATAGCACAGAAAATACCAGTACCTCTTCTAACTTCTGATTGGGTGGGCAGCCTACAGCCCACCTCCAAAGACTCTCCTCTGCTCTCTTTGTTTCAGCGAGGATGGGGCTGGCCCTCCACACACACAGAGCATAAGAATAACGTTACTCGAGTTGATGACAACTTGTTACGTTACTGCAATAAAAGCTTCCCAACAAGAGTAATTGATGCAATGTTTTGTAAAACGCTGGTTAAACGCTGCTCCATTGATAGCACTAAGTTAACTGATAGCACCCAGTTTCCATAAAAAAATACCTTTTATTGGATCCTTATGACCACTTTATCCAACAAGAAAGGAGGATTAAACTCAACTTAATGACTTTTAATGTTTATATGGCTCTGTCTTTGGCCTTGCAAGCCAGACATTTATTTTGTATTGCCAGACTCATGGAAGCTGGCTCTTTGCTTTGCTGTGTGGCGTTATTGCTGGTAAAACTATAAGTTGGTCTGATGATGTTCATAGTCAGCAGTCTGGCTGAATGTGTATGTAATCCCAGCAGCCGGGTTGGGATGTGCTGTTGAAACCCAAGTTAGAATCTTGTCATTTGTTCTCGTTTGGGAATAACGTTATATTTATGAGGTGGTTATGAAGCCTCATCTAGCCCAGGTGTGTTGTGCTGTAACCCAATGAATTTCTTTGCTTCATTTCTAGTGTAGAATGTGGGGTCTATGGTTTATGGCGGCTGATACCCCTCCTCCATTGCTCTTTGTTCTGTTATTGTTTTCTCATAGATATGGGGATCTCTGATTTATGATTATTATATATGTATGGTACTACTAGAAGATGAAATATTATATATGTATGCTGGTACTATACTAGAAGGTGAAATATTATATGTATGCTGGTACTACTAGAAGATAAAATATTATATATGTATGCTGGTACTACTAGAAGATAAAATATTATATATGTATGCTGGTACTACTAGAAGGTGAAATATTATATATATATGGTACTAATATAAGGTGAAATATTATATATATATATGTATGGTACTAATATAAGGTGAAATAGATATATGTATGGTACTAATATAAGGTGAACTATTATATATGTATGGTAATATATGGTGAAATATGATATATGTATGGTACTAATATACTGTAAGGTGAAATAATAGAGCTTCTACCACCAAGTTGTGCACAGGTGTATTGCATACGGCCGATGATCAGAATGGGGTTGGCTACTTTTACCTTTTACTTTTACTCTGATGAAGGTCTGATAGACCGAACACGCAAAATAAAGTGAAATAGAAGTGTGGAAATCTCTTCTATCAGTTTGTAATATGAACTATGACTGATCCTGAACACACCCTCAAACACCACCAGGTGAGTTGGTGATTTAAGTGTGACTTGGTATTCTGTGTTAGTCTTACCACTATATTTCAACCTTCATTAATTTAGCAAATCAGGACAGCAGTAAAAAAAAAAAATTGAGAGTATATATTTCAAAGTTGGGCAAAGACAAACCCCTGACATTAAAGCCTTTAAAAGTTGAAACGCTTTTTTATGGAAGTCATAGAAGCAATTTAAAGAGACGTGGAGAGGTGTGTGTAATGATTGTTATGATAAGCATAGAGCTGTGAGTGTGTATGTGTGTGTGTATGTGTATGTGTGTGTGAATCAAGTGCCATTCTAGACACACACACACACACACACACACACACACACACACACACACACACACACACACACACTCCAATAGCTTCCTCTCCTTTGCTTCTCTCTCTCTCTCTCTCTCTCTCTCTCTCTCTCTCTCTCTCTCTCTCTCTCTCTCTCTCTCGCTACTTTTTACCTTCCCCTTTTTTTTTTTTTCAGCAGGGTGAATTTTTATCTAAATGCAAAGCAGGTGATAGGTGCTCCAGTTTCCTCTAGAAGTAGCTCCCTTGTCTGGGCTCTCGTCCTGATAAGAGTCCTACTTTGCCCGACATAAAAGAGCCCGGTATCATTTCCCCTGCCCCCCCTCCCCAGCTTCCCCCCCCCCCCCACCCCCCCAACAACCCCCAGCCGCCTGCCCTCGCCCTTCCCCTCAGCCTTTACAAAGCTGCCTCTATTTGCTCCCAATTCAGCGCCCAATTGCAGATAAAGTTACAGCAAATTTGTTTGGAGGAAGAGTTGCTGAGGCCTACGTTCCCTTGGGCAATAACAGCCTTGTCTTGCCGGGGGCCGCGGGGAGAGCTGCCAGTAGAGAACCCAACACCGTCGCCACCGTCCCCACAATGATCCCCATCTCTACTGGGGGGTGGGGGGGGGTGGAGGAGGGGGTGGTGGATGGAGGGATGGAGGGAGACAGAATGAGGGAGGGGAGAGGAGCTCAGCTTGCAGGTGTAGAGAGAGGAAGCAGACGCTTAACCCCGAGACAGACAGCGAGATGGAGACACACACACACGCACGCACACACACACACACACACACACACACACACACACACACACACACACACACACACACACACACACACACACACACACACACACACACACACACACACACACACACACACACACACACACACACACACACACACACACACACACACACACACACACACACACACACACACACACACACACCGTGCGAGACGGGAGGTAACTCCAGCCCTGTGCATTGTGCCAATGCCTTGGGCTATGCCGCCATGGTGGATGGTTCTCTGTTAGGGATGGATGGCTGACAGCGGAGTGTGTGTTGGAGAGAGAAAAAGAGAGAAATAAAAGAGAGAGAGAGAAAGACGTGTGTACGTGCTATGTTACTATTCTCTACCTCTATCTCTCTTACACGCACGCACGCACGCCAGACCCGGCGCCATGGGCGGGCATTAGGGGGCCGGGCCCGCCCACAGAGTCAGCTGTGCCCACATTTTTTTTTTTTTTTTTTTTTTTTGGTTAATCAAAGTCGACTATCCAAATCCTTAGTCGGGGACAGCCCTAGTGGGCACTGATGTCAACAACAACACTACTGAAGCTAGCACGGCACTCTGTGAGAATTCGTTTTCTACCCTCAAGAACGTCTTTACAGAACATCGCCTTAGTATGCTTCATCGACGCAAGGCCAATTTAATTCAGTTGGCTTAACAAAAAAGTTCAGGAATGAGTGGAGGGACAGTGTTTTAAGAAGATTTCACTCTGTCCCCAAACGCTGCTTGCCGCTCTACTAACGATGGTGAGTAGCCTGTGGAGACATTTTGTTTGCTTTTTTATGCACCTTATTTTTGTCAGTTCAGTTCAGTTTGTCAGTGAAGTGTTGAATAAATGGAGACTTTTCAAAGATATAGAATAGAATAGAATAGAAATGTATGAGGGAAATTTGACACTGCAAATCACTCAACATTAAACATTTAGACAGAACAAGTCACGAATAAGAATAACAAAACAAATGGCCTAAGAATAGAATAAAATGAAATAGAATAAAAGATACAGTAAATAAACACAGTAAAAAATATACTGAAGTCTACAGTAGGTGTAATATTGCACAGTGCTATTTAAAAAGTAAGAGTCCAGGAAGATGGTAACTGTCACTCTGTGCTCAGTGATGCAGTGAGGCACAGTGATGCATTGTATAGTCTGATGGCTGTCGGAATGAAGGACTTCCTGTGCCATTCAGTGCTGCATTTAGGTAGTGTGAGCCTATAACATGCTCCTCCTGTCAGCCAAGTCTGTGTATAGTGGGTGGGAGGGGTTTTCCCTGATGGCCTGGAGCTTAGCAAGGTTCCTCCTCTCCGCCACCCTCGCTAGAGTCCAGCTCCACCCCAACCACGCTACTGGCCTTCCTGACCATCTTATCCAGCCTGTTTGTGTCCCCTGCTCTCAGTCCGCTGCCCCAGCAGGTCTGTTATATATATATCCGTTCAGTCTGTTTTTGTATAAGTGAATGTTCTTAAGATAGAGAGAAATTAGATTTTTCAATTGCCTCTCTGCTGTTTAGTTCAGCACAGTGGGCAGCGCCAAGCAAGCCACAGCGCCGCTGTCCCAGCTGAAACGTATAAAAGGGAACCTGTGTTGAAAAACCATTGTGCCCCCCCGAGAAAATTGTATGCCCCCCCACTAATTTGTTTCTGCAGCCTGGTCTGGCGTCCGCATGCACGCACGCACGCACTCACGCACGCACGCACGCACACACACACACACACACACACACACACACACACACACACACACACACACACACACACACACACACACACACACACACACACACACACACACACACACACACACACACACACACACACACACACTCATGCTAATCTCAGTTGGCAGTAATGGCTGACACACACACGGCTGCTGTTGAAGATTTGGGCAATAGGGATAGTGAGAGACTGTAGAAGTAGACGTTTTGGTATGTTTGGAGGCGAGTGTATGAAATACCTACATTAAGCACTAACATGCCTCAACACACACACACACAAACACACACACACTCTTGATAGTTTTAAGTACAATTTTTTTTTCTTAATTCATTCTTAACTCAATCAGCGCCAGGGGTCGCTGTCTACCTTCTGGCTAGAACGCCAGGCCTTTAATCAATGGGGAGACTGCGAAATTTGCGAGTGCTTAAAATATATCTTATATTATAGCTATGGGTCTAATAAAGTTGCTTCTGGTCAACATGCAAAAAAACGGATAATTTTTTCATCCGTACATTTCCGTTTTATACCGTTCTGAATATGAGTATAGTTTTGGTGATTCTTAGTAATCCCAGGAAAAGACACGATAATAGCGTTTTAGTGGAATGCACTTATCACGTTGTCATTTTTCGCCTGATTATCGAATCTTCCTGAAATCAACGCTAGATTATAATTATTATGTCTCCTCGTGCATACATGAAATGGCCCTCGTATCGTTGTAAACGCTAGTCCTGCCGGAGTATTTAAACCCCGCCCGCACGGCTCAGATCGGCCCAGAAAAGAAACTACACCATTTCTAATGGAGTGCAATACCGGCTGGAAGGTGTAGGCGGTGGTATTTGTCCTTTTGCGAGCTCAGACCCATTCCCAATGATAACATCAGGCTGGATGGATGAAAAATGAATGGATATAGCTAATAAAATAAATAACTATTAAAACCTGAGTTTTCTCGTGATTGGCGCTGAACGGTTGGCGAGTTAACCAGACTTTTTTCGTGACTGGCGCAGAATGAGTTAATCTTTTTCTTTTAATGGGCTACTTCGTGTGTACTGACAGGAAGTTGGGACATTCAGAGGTTGAGTATCTATTCTATACTGTGGGATAAACCACAACGACTAAACTGCCTAGAAACATAGGTGCACACACACACACACACTGTAGAGACATACATAAACATACAGAGACTCACACACAAACACACACACACCTACCTTTACTAACGCACCACCTTGGCCAGATGGCCCCCCATAAAAAGCCACTTAAAGAGATGAGTGAAGTGATTAAGAGGCCTTTCAGCGCGAGAGGGATGGAGGGATGGAGTAGAGGGGGGAAGGAGGGATGGAGGATGGAGGAGGGGGGAAGGAGGGACTAAAAGCTCAAATCTCAGTTAAACTCAATATACGCTGTAAAACAGTTTACCTTTGGCCTAGCCTTTCAGCATCATCTGAATACTTGACTCATATTGTACAATGACAATATGAATACAATATAAAGGGTTGCCACTATTACTCCCAAATGAATGCACACTGTAGCATAAGTGATGTGTGTGTGGCTGGATGCATTTGTGTGTGCGTGTGTGTGTGTGTGTGTGTCTGTGTGTGTGTGTGTGTGTGTGTGTGTGTGTGTGTGTGTGTGTGTGTGTGTGTGTGTGTGTGTAGGTGTGTGTGTGTAGGTGTGTCTGTACTATGACGTTTAATTAGTCTCAAAACCAGCCCACATAAAAAACATCCTCGTGACGGAGCATCTCTGCTCCCTGTGCACAAAGTGGTCCTGCGAGCACAGAGCTGTGATGAGCGTGAGCTCCCCCTCCCAAGCGCTCTGCTCAACACTCACTCTTCAATCATGTAGACAGACTATCTTTACTGTCATTATTATTCTTTGTTTTGGTGTTGTTGTACAATGTGCATGGAAGTATTGTTTTATTCTGATTGTACAATGATTTTATGTTTGAATGTGTTGTGTTATTTTGAGTGGACCCCAGGAAGAGTAGTTGTTACTGAGGTAACAACTAATGGAGATCCTAAATAAACAATAAAAAACTCACTCTTCAAGCTGACTTTTGAGACTTTTGAAGCGGGGATGGAATAGACAGTGGCTGATGTCTCCGCCTCTTTGATTGGTCACTTTCAGCACCCATAGTCTCTGACGCATCCTAATGATTCCCAACCCAATTTAGCTCAAACCCCCTTAGGCTGAGATGCTCTCCACTCTGGTCCCCCTCTATCTACTGTTTGTAAAACTCTTAGAGAGGCTAAGGTCATGCCTGCCTTATTATAGTTAAAGTCTTCTATGATGGGAAATCAATTAATATAATTGGACAGAATGTTTGTTACAATAGTTAGCTACCTAACTAGCCACTTCATGGTCTCTAAATTGTAAATAGCTGGGTTCCTCTGCCTAGTTTACACAGCAGATTAGTATTCTTGAAGCATTATGTATTATTGTGCTATCTGTCTAATTGTGTTGATGTACCAGCTTGAATATAAATTGAGTGCATGTGTAACTAGAAAGGTGCGCAAATCTCCACCAAATCTCTCTCTCACAGAGAAAACAAACATGCCTACAATATTTAACAAAAGCAGACACCATCTATTACAATTCATTATAATTATCAGTATCCAAACACACTCTCACAACATACACAGAGATCATCCACTGTCTGTTGGAAATAAAAAAGCCAAGTTGACAAGTCACTAGCCTACCATGGACAGTTGACAGACAGTAGCCTACACGCTAGGCAGGGCTTAAGTGTAGGGGGCGGGGCAAACATAGACCAATGAAAGAGCTTTTACTTTTCAGTGTAAACTAGGCTGAGGAACCCAGCAACTGCCAGAAATTGTGGAGACAATTTGGAGACAATGAAGTGGCTAGTTATTAGGTGGCTAACTATTTTAATTAAAGTCAGAATAAAGTAAAAATAAATGGGAAATGGAAAATGGTGCATTTATATAGCGCTTTTATCCAAAGTGCTTTACAATTTTAGTTCCTCACATTCACTCACACATTCACACACCAACAGTGGAGGCAACCATGCAAAGTGCCAACCTGCTCATTGGGAGCAATTAGGGGTTAGGTGTCTTGCTCAAGGACACTTCAGCATGCTGCCAAGGAGGAGTTGGAATCTAACCGGGCACCTTCCGATTACCAGATGATCGCTCTACCTCCTGAGCCACTAACGCACACATTTTAATGATTAAAAAACTTTTATTATAAAACCCAGCTCAGAAACAGGTCATCTGGCTGCTCAGACCATTTCTCAGGATTATGGAGGTGCGGTCAGATCCTGCTTTTATTTTTTCATTCAATCACTAAAACATTTTGCTATAATTTCTTTTTTTATTTAACTATACCTCCCGGCGTATGGCACTAATCTTGTTAGCATTTTCCATTCACATATATGAAATGGTTAGCATTAGCTTAAACATTTAGCTATAAACTACCAAATCTATCAATTGGACCCTACTTAGTTAAAAAGCTTTGTGTTTTATTCAACTATACCTCCCAGAGTATGGCACTAATTGTTTTAGCACTTTCCATTCACATAGGCTACATGAAACGGTTAGCATTAGCTTTGCTATACATCAGACCAGCAATAAGTCATCCGCACTGTATTTTGATCACCACGCCTCTTTTTGGGGAAAACAACTCAAGAAATAAACAGGGATAAGATGGTGTTTGTTCATAAACTACAACTTTAGGACAAATCACAGGGATATAAATCACACCAAAGACTATCAAGGCCCAGAAATAGTCATAACTCTTAGTTTTATGTCACTTGGAAATTCATAGGCGTAATACTAAATGTCCTGGTAGGGAAAGTATATGCTGCAGCTGAATGGGGAAATACCATAGGAAAGACTGAAGGAGCCTGCCTGAAAATGTATCAAATCTAACGTTTCACAATGGCTATTTTCACAAAGTTATTACACTTAAAGGAAAACTCCAAAATTTTGGGAAATTAACTTATTTGCCATCTACCCTGGAGTTAGACAAGAAGATACATACCTTTTTCTTCTCTGTGCATGCAGTAGGAGTAGGAAGACGTTTGGAACTAGGCTAATGGAGGAACCTACTTCCAGTGACTGACGCTAAGCTAGGCTAACGGTGCGTGTCTTCCTACTCCTACTGCATGCACAAAGAAGAAAAAGGTATGTATCTTCTTGTCTAACTCCAGGGTTCCCAAAATGTTGGAGTGTTAAGATACATACCTTTTTCTTCTCTGTGCATTTCCCTTTAACATGATGCACTAACAAAACAAACTTTCCTATTGTGTATGTCTGAACAGTGTGTGTGTGTGTGTGTGCGCGCGGCAAGGCCTCTCTCTCTCTCTCTCTCTCTCTCTCTCTCTCTCTCTCTCTCTCTCTCTCTCTCTCTATGAAGTGACCTTGTTTTCTGAGACTTCTTTGACATTTTATGTCTGACAATTTCATTTATTTCTGAACGATAAAACATTCCCTCCCACACTCATCATTGTACCAAAGCACGCACGCACGCACGCACGCACGCACGCACGCACGCACGCACGCACGCACGCACGCACGCACGCACGCACGCACGCACGCACGCACACACACACACACACACACACACACACACACACACACACACACACACACACACACACACACACACACATACACACACACACACACACACACACACACACACACACACACACACACACACATACACACACACACACACACACACACACACACCACACACACACACCTGTGCGCACATTCGTGCACAATGGGAAAATGTCAACTGATCAATACTGTCTCACCAGACCCATGTATTGTGAAGACACTGTACACACCCACCCACCCACACACACAAAAACACACACCCATCCATCTCTCTGGGGCATGGCCTGTTTCAGACACGTCGTGTAGCTTAAAGAGCTGAGAGCCTGTTTCAGACACGTCCTGTAGCTTAAAGAGCTGAGAGCCTGTTTCAGACACGTCCTGTAGCTTAAAGAGCTGAGAGCCTGTTTCAGACACGTCCTGTAGCTTAAAGAGCTGAGAGCCTGTTTCAGACACGTCCTGTAGCTTAAAGAGCTGAGAGCCTGTTTCAGACACGTCCTGTAGCTTAAAGAGCTGAGAGCCTGTTTCAGACACGTCCTGTAGCTTAAAGAGCTGAGAGCCTGTTTCAGACACGTCCTGTAGCTTAAAGAGCTGAGAGCCTGTTTCAGACACGTCCTGTAGCTTAAAGAGCTGAGAGCCTGTTTCAGACACGTCCTGTAGCTTAAAGAGCTGAGAGCCTGTTTCAGACACGTCCTGTAGCTTAAAGAGCTGAGCCTGTTTCAGACACGTCCTGTAGCTTAAAGAGCTGAGAGCCTGTTTCAGACACGTCCTGTAGCTTAAAGAGCTGAGAGCCTGTTTCAGACACGTCCTGTAGCTTAAAGAGCTGAGAGCCTGTTTCAGACACGTCCTGTAGCTTAAAGAGCTGAGAGCCTGTTTCAGACACGTCCTGTAGCTTAAAGAGCTGAGAGCCTGTTTCAGACACGTCCTGTAGCTTAAAGAGCTGAGAGCCTGTTTCAGACACGTCCTGTAGCTTAAAGAGCAGAGAGCCTGTTTCAGACACGTCCTGTAGCTTAAAGAGCTGAGAGCCTGTTTCAGACACGTCCTGTATCTGCTGCACTGTAGTCAGGACAAGCCAGACAGGATTAAATGGCTGCTCTGTCATCTGCAGTGTAGACACTTTCTACTCAGACACTCACTGAAGAGAATGTCCTTCTACTGTCCAATTACATCTCACCTTTTAATACCAGGTATGTGATGGAGAGAGAGAGAGAGAGAGAGAGAGAGAGAGAGAGAGAGAGAGAGAGAGAGAGAGAGAGAGAGAGAGAGAGAGAGAGAGAGAGAGAGAGAGAGAGAGAGAGAGAGAGAGAGAGAGAGAGAGAGAGAGAGAGAGAGAGAGAGAGAGGGAGAGGAGAGAGAGAGACTCGTTATATGTCATACAGAGGAAGGGAGGAGAGAGAAAAAAAAGTGCGGGACAGAGACAGATAAAGAAGGAAGAGAGGAGAGGAGGAGGAACAAGTCTGAGGGAGAAAGAGAAAGGAAGAGAGGTAGAGAGGGGGCCATTTCTAGCACCCACAGAAGCAGCAAATTGCACCAGATATTAAATGCATATTGTGCAGTACCTTGTCGGAAAGGTGAAGAGGAGCTCAATTAACCTGTAGTGTTTAAGATATCCTTCCCGCTAACCAGTAAGTGTGCCAAAATGTATGTGTGTGTGTGTGTATGTGTGTGTATGTGTGTGTGATTCTAAGAAACAAGGTTTAATAGAGTCATATCATATCAATACGTTTAGGTATATGGGGAAAGTTCTGAAGTGGGTAGTACAGTACAGTAGAACATTGATTCAAGTATCTCATGTAAGCACTTGAGACGTCATTTGAGACGTGAAAGTCATTGTCTTTCAGAACAGACTGTGAAGGACAGATGCTTTCTGAGAGGAGACACCTGAGGCACCTCTGAACATAATATATCTACTATACTATGTAACACTAGGTGTCATGTGTTACATAATGGTATCTTATGCTATGAGTACATAACAAATTAATATGGGTATGCAATATAAGCACGAGTCACTGATATATACTCAGTAATCAATTTATTAGGTACATTTGTAAACCTGCTCATTAATGCAAATGTCTAATCAACCAATCACGTGGCAGGAACTCAATGTATAAAAGCATGCAGACATGGCCAAGAAGATCAGTTGTTGTTCAGACAAAACATCCGAATGGGGAAGAAATGTGTCTTTGACCCTGGAGTGATTGTTGATGCCAGACGGGGTGGTTTGAGTGTCTCCGAAACTGCTGGGATTTTCACACACAACAGTCTCTAGAGTTTACAGAGAATATGGTGCGAAAGACTAAAAAACACCATTAACAAGAACAGTCAGACTGGTTCTTGTTAGTGAGAGAGGTCAGAGGAGAACAGTCAGACTGGTTCTTGTTAGTGAGAGAGATCAGAGGAGAACAGTCAGACTGGTTCTTGTTAGTGAGAGAGGTCAGAGGAGAACAGTCAGACTGGTTCTTGTTAGTGAGAGAGGTCAGAGGAGAACAGTCAGACTGGTTCTTGTTAATGAGAGAGGTCAGAGGAGAACAGTCAGACTGGTTCTTGTTAGTGAGAGAGGTCAGAGGAGAACAGTCAGACTGGTTCTTGTTAGTGAGAGAGGTCAGAGGAGAACAGTCAGACTGGTTCTTGTTAATGAGAGAGGTCAGAGGAGAACAGTCAGACTGGTTCTTGTTAGTGAGAAAGGTCAGAGGAGAACAGTCAGACTGGTTCTTGTTAGTGAGAGAGGTCAGATGAGAACAGTCAGACTGGTTCTTGTTAATGAGAGAGATCAGAGGAGAACAGTCAGACTGGTTCTTGTTAGTGAGAGAGATCAGAGGAGAACAGTCAGACTGGTTCTTGTTAGTGAGAGAGGTCAGAGGAGAACAGTCAGACTGGTTCTTGTTAGTGAGAGAGATCAGAGGAGAACAGTCAGACTGGTTCTTGTTAGTGAGAGAGGTCAGAGGAGAACAGTCAGCCCGGAGCCCTATTTTCTGAAAATCCGCCTAAAATACATACCTATGTAGTAAATGGGATATTGCTCCACTTCTACAAGGTCCATTTGCATGTTCTTGGTATCTAGGGACATCTATGGACCTCAGTGAATGTATTCCCAGTCTCCGAAATATTGTGTCTATTACTAGGCGTGCTTAAATTGTGATGAAACAAAGGAGAATATGAATTATAATTTTTCTTTGACAGTGAATAACACCATGGTAAAAATGACCAGACATGAAAATCTCATTCAGTACCTTCTTGAGATCACGTGTACAGAAAATCTAAGGAAATGAATAAAGGGAAGATGATTAAACAGAAGGTTTTGTAGATACAGTACTGAATTCTCCCATCCGGACCAATGCAATTTTAAATATTATTATAGAATATAGAATAGCAGGCTTATAAATGACCTTATTATAGCCAATTCGCACATTTATGGATTGTGCCAAATCTTATCTTTCAAATGCCCGAGTTCAATTTGGATTTAGTATCACCAGGCGTGCATAAGAACAGATAATGAAATCTGTATGTACAGTCGATTTATTATTCTGGCCAGAGTGCCGCCATTTTGAAACTAATTTCAAATCTGATTGTTGCTACATGCTAAAAATAGGGGAGACAAACTAACTGTGCTCCAATATATGCCAATAACGTTAAGTTTTGTGGTTTATTATCCCGAGTAATAAGAGATATTAAAATAATTCATACAGAAGCCATTTGCTTTGTTTGACCTAGAGGCCTGTGGGTAGGGTGTTTCTGAAAAATTCCAACGCTAATTGAAAGCTCTCTATGTCCTCTTCAAAATGGCGTAAAAATTGTCATCCCGACGGTTAATTTTTCTAAATGGCAGACTTTCGCAAACTAAACAAACAAAACTAAAACTAAAATCTATCTAATAACACTTTAACCTATTGGTAAACTAGCGTATTGATGATAATATACATTATAACTGCTGTTTTGACATGGTTATGATGTTTATACTTGAATAAGTTTGAAAAAAATTACGATAATTTTGTTAGACAGTCTGGAGAACTTGATTTATGACGTGATGTCATTTGCGGTCCGCTCCCGGACCGCACAGGCGGTAGAGTTTAATGAGAGAGGTCAGAGGAGAACAGTCAGACTGGTTCTTGTTAGTGAGAGAGATCAGAGGAGAACAGTCAGACTGGTTCTTGTTAATGAGAAAGGTCAGAGGAGAACAGTCAGACTGGTTATATTATCGTATAGCTTACGCTCTGCTCTATTGGAACTATCCCTTTATCCAGTCTAATATTGAATAATTTTCTCCACATGCACACACCCATCCGCCTGGCCACACCCACATCCGCTCCTCTACATAAGCGGGGTCGTGGCCACACCATCAGCTCCTTCCCTATTTTCACCACAGAGAAGTGTCTGTATACACCACTTTAGTTTAGTAACGAAAGTAGTTTGTTGAAGAGAAGAGGAGCTGCGTTGACATTATATCTTTGTTTTCTCTCTCACTATTTTTCGAGGAAATACAGCGATAATGTCTTCGCCACCGGAGTGTCTAGATTGAAGATGATGATCATTCTGACCTCCACCGGCGCTTCGCATTAGGGGCGCACGTCGCTGAGCAATCCCCGCCGGCATTGTCTCCGGCTCTGCAGCTGGACACTATGCTTGGGAGGCGGTCGGCTGTGTGGGGGCTGACGGCCTCTCTGGGCGGGTGATGTTTTTTGCGACGCGGGCGCCAGGTGTGTCAGTTGTGGGGGGTCAACTGCACAGCTTACGAAGGTCGGCTCCAGGCTAGAATCCTTTTCGCTGCCCCTTAGCGGCGTGGAGGGGGTTCTAGTCTGATGCCCCACGATAACATTAGCTCCTCCTCAGTGAAGTCGTAGCTTTGTTTTCCTGTGACCGTGATTCCGAATCTGCGGTTCAATTCCCCGCTTCCCCGGGTCTCTGGACAAACGGATACCCTCTGTCGCCGTGCTGGCCCCGCTTTTCAAGATGAAAAACACCCGGCGTGAGGGAGGTGAGCTTGGTGTTTTCGTTATGAGAATATCCCCGAGCTCAGGTCGGCTGCAGCCCGCGTACAACGAGGTGCTTGCTGCCGATACCGCTGTGTCTGGTAAACACCGTTCTGAAGAGGGGCGTGTGTTGCCTTTTTTCTTCGGACAAGAAGAGGAAAAGACAGCGGCTGTCTGAAGTGTTGGCCTGTATTGATTTTTCTCACGTTGTGCAGCTTTTAGTAGTAGCCCCTTAGCTTGCCACTGCGTTAGCTGGCGGCTACGCTCGGCTGGAAACGTTAGCTTGATGCTATCAGTTAGCCTAGAGTTAGCTGTTTAGCTTGTGCTACAACCATTGGCGCTAGCCGTGAGAATAGCGGGCCCTGGCACTCTGACTACGACGTCATCTCTGGCAGAAGATGTCGTCGGGCCTGAGCCATGACCGGCTGCAGGAGGGGGGCGTCACGCCGGAGCGAGGCTCCGGCCATTGCCTCTTCTGGCCTTGCCGGGCTTCGCGGGGATTGATGTCGTGGATGTGTGTGTCATATGTATGCCACTACGACTTGCCCATAACAGTGACGTGCTTGGTCCATACTGTGTTGTACCTTGGGGCCTGGTCCTTCTCCATTTGTTTCACTCCTCCCTCCCCCTGCTGGGCAGGGATGGGAGGGGACTGTCGAGGTGGTTGCTGTCAACCCCTCTAGGCATCCCTGTGTAGGTCCCGGTCCGCCAGGTCCAGGTCCGGACTCGTTCTCGTCGACCTGTTGGCCTGGATTAACCCTTTGA
Organism: Notolepis coatsorum; assembly: GCF_963971535.1. NCBI lineage: Eukaryota > Metazoa > Chordata > Actinopteri > Aulopiformes > Paralepididae > Notolepis > Notolepis coatsorum. The sequence continues at coordinate 134,461,064 of NC_140165.1, read as the reverse complement.
AAACTGAAACACTTGTACTGCTTGTATAGCCTGTGTATACTCGCAGTTATGTTTCTAAGTTTTCTTGGTGGGTTAAGGGAACAACCGCCTCCTGTTAAACTAAACATAGGGAGGTGGTTGGTTCTCTGGTGTGTTGGTAGCAGAGTCGACTCTCGGGTTGAGGCCGGGCTTGACCCTGTCTGCCCGAGAGTGTGCCCCCGCATCTTTCATGGCGTCTGCCAATTGTGTTGGCCTCTCCTTTTAACCTCGACCCCGCTGCAGGGGTCGGGTTTGTTGAGGTCATGACATGGTGCACAGCATACCGAACACCCCTTCCGCCGGGTACTGTTCTTAGACCCCTTAGGCGCCTGTCTAGTCCGCAGTGCTCCAGGCACAGGTCGAGTTCTGGCCTGTTGCCTGGATTGAGGGATCAACCCCCTTTTGGGGGTTGTCTCCCCGGCACACCGTCTGGCCCCACAGTATTGTGGGTGGGTAGCCTCTTGGGGCTTACGGCCATGCCAACCTGGACACACCTGATCTCGTCAGATCTCGGAAACTAAGCAGGTTCGGCCCTGGTTAGTCTTGGATGGGAGACCCCCTGGGAATACCAGGTGCAGTAAGCTAGAATGCTTCAGGGCGGTGTGCCAAAGGGGGGAAGGGCCTACTCTTGATTTAGGCCCTGTCCGATACGCTGGCGATGTGGGGGGTGGTGTCACCAGTGACCGTCTGGTGGGGTCCCGATGCTACGTATGCATCATTTTTCGGGGGTCCTGGCCCTCAGGCTGTTCCTAGGGCTGGGTCCTCCTCCGCGCTCCGCTGCTACGGCCTTGCCACGGGGTTGGGTTCTTGACCTTCGCCCCCGTGATGTTGGGGACTGTGACGGGGGTGTTTTGCTTCCCGTCCGTTCCCTGGTGGCATGTGGGATGCACGCCTGAGTGGTCACGGGTCCTTCTGTGTGAAGGTAAGTCCCACGGTCTGCTCACCCTGTGCGTTTGAGGTGCTAAACCCTCTTCGCACAGTCGGATCCGATTCCCTCCCGTGCTCCTCTAGGGGGGTCCAGGGGGCTCGGGTCCTCCCAGGTTCTGATGGTTGTGGGGGGCTTCAGCGGGTACATTTGTCGAGCTTCCGCCCTGCTCAGCTCCTGTGTTCCAATAGAGCAGAGCGTAAGCTATACGATAATATAACGTAAGGTTATTCTATAACCCTAGTTATATGAGTATAGCGAGCGCTCTGCTCTGACTCACTGAAGATCCGATGGTCTTCACCTTCGGTGGTGAAAGACTTGGGAAGGCGCTGATGGTGTGGCCACGACCCCGCTTATGTAGAGGAGCGGATGTGGGTGTGGCCAGGCAGATGGGTGTGTGCATGTGGAGAAAATTATTCAATATTAGACTGGATAAAGGGATAGTTCCAATAGAGCAGAGCGCTCGCTATACTCATATAACTAGGGTTATAGAATAACCTTACGTTCTTGTTAACTCATTGAGCGCCAATAACGAGATATCTAGTTTCTGAGAGCCAACGCCTGAGCGCCAAAAATGAGATATCTCGTTTTTAGTTCCTTTTTCCTTTTTTTATATTTTCTTATTCTAAACACTCGTGCGGGCCTTTGTGAGTGTGGCTGGGACCTCCAATGATGATTGAATCCCAACAGGTGGCAGTATCGCCTACCTTATGAACTGCATGGGACAGTTCAGTGAAAGCAATGATTACTAGGGATCACTAGGGCACTCCCAGCGGTGGCATGGCAGCAGTGAGCAAACTACAGCAATCTAACGTTCGATAATGGCGATCGCCTAGAGTGAACTATTGGATATTATGAAGAAAACTAAACGGATTATATGGATGATGATTATGGATGATAAGGTGCGTTTCCACCAGACTATGTTGGACTCAGCACTTCTGGTAAATCATAAAAATACTATAATAGTCAAACCGGCCAATGAGGAAACCTATTCGGCTCCGTCTATAGTTTGGCCAGAGCAGACTATAGAAGACAACGGATGAGGGCCACCTAATGTTATATATATTGATCCTGTTCTGATGCAAGACACTTGGAGCGAGAGTGGAGTACCTTCTGGTAATGTCTATTTGACCGAACCCCATCATAAAACATGCTTTTGTAATGATCGCAGCGTCGGAACACCCCCCCCCCCCCCCCCCCCGATGGCTTTGTGAAGAAACATGGTTGTGTTTACCTTTGACTTGGCAATAATATAGGTTTCAGGCAAGCAGCCGCGAGATTTGTGCAAAGGCACACAAAACACTATATCTCACAATCTAGAAAACCAGCCTGGATTATTGTGAAACGGGGCGATTTTTTGCGTGGTATAGTGCACAAACAAAGGTATGTAGAAATAAACTGTTTTGTCCCTGTTGGAGTATAAATATTGCCTGTCAAATGAGCCATACTATTGTCTCCATAGCTATAATATAGAATATACGATGGGTCTGCAAACATCGTGAAAATTGTCAAAAATGCTGGCGCCAGGGAGTAAAGATGGAAAAACAGCGTGAGTGAATGGGTGAACGTGAGGCATAAATTGTAAAGCACTTTGGGTAAAAGTGCTATATAAATGCACCATTTACCATTTCTTTTAACAAAGAAAAGAAAAGATTCTGAAAATAAAGAATGAGATAAAATGTAAGTATATTAAAAGTATAAGTACCACAAAAGCACAGATGCTCCTCTGTGGGGAGTCCCACTCCAAGCAGCTGTTGATGTAGCAGCCTGCGTTGATGAGGAACATGATGCAGCGCCTCACTCTGTTGAAGTTCTGTAACAGCAACTGGAAGAAAGACAAGCGACATAGGAGGCTATAAACATGACACAGGGACCCATGAGCAAGGCATATTGTAGGAGGTTATAAACATGACAGAGGGTGAGGGGACATCCCAGAGTTAGACCCTGAGTTTGACTGGGACAACGTTTGGACAAATGCTATATTAGCCTCACGCAACCCTAATCACCAACAAATTCATTTGAATTATATTCATAGGACGTATCTCACACCTAGAAAACTGTTTGCTATGGGACTGGTGGCCGACTCCCGGTGCACTTTATGCTCTCTAAGAGCCATATGGTCTGGGATTGCCCACCAGTAGCCCATTTTTGGAAATCTATAGCAACTAAACTTAAACTAAACTAGCATCTGTAATACAGAATATAAATTACACTCATGGCAGCAACATTACTTCTAAATAGGGATAGGCCGATCACGTGATTTTCAGAGGATCGGGATTGGGAACATTTAAAAAAAAAAACTTGAGTAAAAAAAATTAAAAAAAATATTTTATTCAACAAACATGAGCATGTTCACATCTTAAACTCACACTGAGGCCTTAGTTTTGGTTTTAAATTACATATCATCATTCATTTATTTATTGTCACACAGAGCAGAAGAATTTGCCAAAATAAATGCATTTCCTTTTATTTACACCGTCGCACGACAGTGACGTATGCCGAAAATAGCAGACCTCACAACGTGTTGCTCCCGCAAGTAAACACGGGCAGGTTATGTCCACCTGATGACTCGGAGCAGCTAGACAAAATGTCAGAAGTTTGGAAGCATTTTAAAATTGAAACCAAAGCCAGTCCAATATAGCCAGTTGCAATCTTTGCAAGGCGGACGTTCCATGTGCGTTTAAAGTTATGTGACTAGAGCGAGCAAAGGAATGGGGGACGGCTGGTGCCAAACAGCTGTTTTGAATGCCTCGTTTGAATGAAGAAAGTTCACCTGGATAACATTCGCTTTGTGAGGATTATTCGTCAGCGTTTCAGACCAAAATGGAGCAAATCATTACGTAAGTCAAACACTGTGAATGTATACTAAATGCGCAAACAGATTGAATATATTGAACTTTGAATATTTCTCGTATGGTGAATGTAATGCGAGCCGCCGCGCTCGACTGGGGCTATATGATAGCATCAATATATGAGCTACCTTGCAGCTAGCGTTAGCGTTACCTAACCATTAGCTAGTGCTGGCTTTAAAGTCAATGTTAGCTTGCTTGGTATCCAAAGCTAGCTCGGCAGACAGTGAAGTGATGCTACTGTAATGTATAGCTACGTGCCTAGCTAGCGTTAGCTAAAAGAGCCCTTGCAGTGAATCTTTCATGACTCTGCAAGCTAACTAAGCTTGTGTCGTTCGCTAACAAACTAACTGGTGTGAGGCACTTAGGCTAGGTAACATTAGCTAGCTATTAATAAACCAGCTAACGTTAGCTAGCAATCTTTCTTTACCACAATATCATTTTATGTTCTTTACCTGTAACGTTATTTCACACTCCCGTTTTTTCATCAGTCTCTTGTTGTGAAACTGAACTATGATTTAAAATTATTCTAATCTAGTTGACGTGGTCATGATTTAAGAATGGTTGTTGTTGTTTTTGTTGTTGTTGCTACTGCTGCTGGGGATGTGAACGGAGGGGCTTTGTCTCGCTTCGCCAGTTTCTGACAAAAATGCGTCAAATTGGTTACTAATGTGAAAGATCGGATCGGGAAAGATCGGTATCGACAGATACTCAAAATCACATGATCGGGATCGGATCGGGAGCGCAAAAACGTGATCGGGACATCCATACTTCTACTACCAACAGAAAATAATTATTCTGGCAGGCGTTACAGCAGCCAGACTGCTCGTGTGGTTGGGGTGGGACAGAGTGGGGGCGGGGTGTTGGTCCTGGGGGATCCGGCGGTCTTGGGGGGTGGGGGGGGGGGTGAGTGGGGGAGGAAATGTCATAATGTCTAATGTCTTTGGTGTTGTTTGTGATGTCTTTATTATTTTTTTTACTTGGTATTTTGTATTATTAGTTACGTTTTGAAGTATTTATTATTTATTGTCTTGTCATTATTATTATTATTGTTGGTGTTGTTATTATTATTATTGATGTTGATGTTGTGTTGTTGTTTGTTGAAATATAAAATATAAAATATAAAACATGACAGAGGGACTAATGAGCAAGACATTATTGTTGGAGGTTATAAACATGACACAGGGACCCATGAGCAAGACATTATTGTAGGAAGTTAGAAACATGACACAGGGACCCATGAGCAAGACATTATTGTAGGAAGTTAGAAACATGACACAGGGACCCATGAGCAAGACATTATTGTAGGAAGTTAGAAACATGACACAGGGACGCATGAGCAAGACATTATTGTTGGAGGTTATAAACATGACATGATGTTAAAAACATGAGCCACGATAGTGCCTCACTTTGTCCTACAAGCTCTGTTATGACAGCTGAAGACCATGGGAATAATACAAGCAAAAGATGACGGAGAGCAGGGATTCACAACCTTTTGTTTCCACATATTGAGGTCAGAACATATCTGTGTTTTTAAAGTGATCTTCAACAAAATAATCTTGGGGGGGGCAGGTGGCGCACGGAGACTACGTTCGTCACCAACACCGGGAGACACAAGGATTCGCCTGTTCGAATCCAGCTCCCGGCGTTGCTATCAGCTTGGCTGTCCTCTCACACTGATACAATTGGCTGTATCAGGGGGTGGGAAAGCTGAAGGGTGGGTCCTGGGCGTTGTGGACAGCGACCCCTACAGTTCGGTCGGGGCGCCTGCTCAGCTAGGGTTGGAACTGAGGAGAGATAGTGTGGCCTCCCACACGCTACACTCTCCCCGGTGAGAACCTGCGCGGCCAGGTTGGCCTGCCCCAGGCTGCACATGCGTCGGAGGAAAGCATGTGACAGTCTCCGGTCTCCCGGACCAACAGTAGGGGAAAGTACGCAACAACCAGGAAGGGTGGGATGGGAGAAAATCGGGAAAAAGGAGGGGAAGAAAGATAACCTCGGTTTTGAAGTCACGGTTCGGTACCGGTACAGTGGGGGAAAGTTTGGCTTTCCATTTTCCACTCAGGGGTAATGTAGTAACTAATTGTACTTGTAGGGCTGTCAATAGGAGTAGGAAGACACGCACCGTTAGCCTAGCTTAGCGTCAGTCACTGGAAGTAGGTTCCTCCATTAGCCTAGTTCCCAACGTCTTCCTACTCCTACTGCATGCACAGAGAAGAAAAAGGTATGCATCTTCTTGTCTAACTCCAGGGTAGATGGCAAATAAGCTAATTTCCCAAAATGTTGGAGTGTTCCTTTAACATACCGTTGTATTCGTTCGCTACACAGCCGTTCGGTACGGTACAGTACACACTGAAACGGTTCAGTACGGATACGTGTACCTTTACACCTCTAAAATAAAGGTATATTTTAATCTATCACCAATTCTACCTAGACCCAATTCACATATGTGTTTAGACGTGCAAGATTTGAGTTTGACTTAGCCGTCGCACATTCAACTTCCTTCGTCTTCTTTCGGATAACCCTATGTGGGTGTGGATCAGCGTCCGGGACGCGTCTATTCGAAACCCAAACGGTGCATGCTTCCGCGTTCGCGTTTTGCGCTCTGATTGGCCACTGACCTACGCTAGTGGTATGAGCGTAGAAATAATGCGTGGACCCTTTGAAATGGGAATCACAGTAGTAAGTCCTACTGTAGAACATATTAGCATGACATCTGAATGCGTGGACACTTTGAAATGGGTATCACAAGTCCTACTGTAGAACATGACATATTAGCATGACATCTGATTTATTAATGCCAATACTAAAGATTAGGGACAAACGCAATTGGCACACGTGTAAATCATGGATTAGTCACTCAGTTTAAACATCAGATTTAATCATGGATTAGTCACTCAGTTTAGACATCACACTTAGTTCACCTTGTTCGTCTCCTGCCTGTGGATCCTATGGTCACAAGTTCAAATCACTCTTGGTTCAATCCTTTTTTTTTTTTTTTCATTTAATTAATTTATCCACTCTGGTTGGATGGTGTGTATGTATATGTATACATATTGTGCTGTATAATAATGACAATACATTTGAATCGAATCTCATTTTGAAATCGCTACCTGTCGAGTGGATCACCATGGTGCAATGCAATCACCACTGTCGTGTCCATAGGCAGCGTAGCGATTTCAAAATG
>NC_140165.1:134446585-134451585 GCF_963971535.1 Notolepis coatsorum | reverse complement strand
GAGAGAGAGAGAGAGAGAGAGAGAGAGAGAGAGGGAGGGAGGAGAGGAAGAGGAAAAAAGGGAGGGGTGTTTTTTCTCTCTTTTCGTTCATCCCGTTCTGTCTTGCCCGCACAGCGTGTGCGTTTCACAAGGTGTCTTTCTCCAGACGTGTTTTGGTCTTTGTTCACACGGCAATGTAGAACGGGGTACATGGAGACAGATGATGTTGAGTGGCTGTGGGCGAAGGTGTTTCGGTTGCTAATGTACCTGTTTGGATACCCTGGGCTCCTCCTCTATGTACTTCTGCTCTATGGGGATCAACGTCCTGAGGCCAGCCTTCACCTGGGGGGGGGGGGGATTGAACAGGCACATGTAGACAACAAGACACCGGCGGTGAGGTTCACATCAAACCACACATCCACCAGTGAACAAAAAGAAAACATCTGAACTGGAAAGGGTATTAGTAAAATAGTGAGGATGTTTATGAGGGATTATCCTGATGGATGTGTGGCTGTATGTTGCTTTGTAAGATTTGCAGTACGGATACAGTACGTATAGCATTGGCTACTATTGTGTGTAATGGCAGCACATGCATAAAGTGTGCCCCATGTCAGAGGCTAGAGAGAGAGAGAGAGAGAGAGAGAGAGAGAGAGAGAGAGAGAGAGAGAGAGAGAGAGAGATAGCTTTAAGATGGCCGCTGTAGGACCCACACAGTGACAGCGAATGGACGAACAAAGGCTGCCGAGAGGGAGTCTTCGATAATTAAAGCCAAAACGAGGGTGAGGGACGAGATAGAGAGAGGAGGGAGGGGGAGAGAAACAGGATAAAGACAACAGCACTGGAGGGAGGAAGGGAGGGAGGGAAAGAGAGAAAGGGAAGGATACAAGGAGAAGGAAAAGAGGAAGGATGGGTGGGGAGGGGGGGATAAGAAAATGTGTGTGTGGGGGTGGGGTGGGGGGGGGGCGGGGGTGCGGCGAAGAAAAAAAATGGAAGAAAGACTTACAGCATTAAAAATCACGTCTATTTCGAGAAAGATGACCCCTTTTGTTGGCCCTGTCAGCTCCTTGCTTTTCAAGGCGTAGGCTTTGCGTTCTCCATTTTGGATCTGTGGGAGAGGGACATGACAGGCGTCTGTCTGGCAATACCCGGCTGAATGCGTTCCCCAGGCCACCTTTGAACCCCAGCTGCTGGCGCTGACAGGGAACCCAAAACAACTGTGGCAACACTGACAAGTACCTGTTCATTACCCGCTGCAGCTCAGCTCTGTCAAACAGAAATTAACTATCCTGGGGAATCACTCTGTACAGCGGAGCATGGATATATTAGAAACTCTCTTATTTCTTTTTTTTTACACAGACGATCTTTCTCTACATCTTTTGTATATAAGGAACGCTCTTCACTCTGTGTTTTCTGTCTCTCCATCACTGTCACTTTTCTATCATCTCTCTCCTCGTCACTTTCTGTTCTCACTCATCAATCCCTTTTCTTTTCTTATTCTCTCTCTCCACCCCCTCCCTCTCTCCTCTGTCATCTCTTTCTTTGCAAAATAATAACAACTGTCTCATCCACAAGGTTGCAAAAATAACCTCTGCTTTTTATATCTTCTGTCATGTAGCCTATGTTTTTCTTGTGTGCTCTCTCTTTATACAGTATTTCACCCAGAGGAAAAAAAAAACAAAAACAAACACAGCCATCTCTACCAGAGACTCACGTTTAGTAAAGGAATAGCCACTTTGCCCAAGAAGTCTGCGCTCCTGTCCCGGTCCTCATCGTAAACGCTGACCTCCAGCACAGAGTGGATGTCCTTCACATTACTGGTCCAAACAAAGACAAAGACAGAGACACAGGGTCACACAGATGCTAAAACCATTACAACCATTAACACCATTATAACCACTGCAACCAGGAAAACCCTTAATAGGCTAGCTTATATTTTGTACACACCATGACCAAACCATGAGAAGATTGCATACTGTATCTCCAAATAGCATAAAAGGTGTATTTGATACATTTTCATATGTAGTTAACATTACCCAGTAAAACAAATAAACAGACTGTCTTACTGTACACATTTCACATGCAGGTTTTGGATGTAATAAGATATACAAGACAATATAAAACAATATAAACTTGTAAAATAGCCCAGAAAACATATCATATACCGGTACACACAATATATTTAATATACAGAGCATAATGCACTATTTTTGCACAGTGCAAAACCATTTATAGACTATTTCATGTATCAAACACATTCCATAGGTAACATAGAGAACAGCTAAAACTATTAATTTGTAAATCACCTATATGGCATATCACTATTTTATATTAAGCAGAGTAAAACGATCTACAGGCTATCCCCATATCTCACATGCATCTGTTAACATTGGTAGTTAACATGACTCTTAGAGTAACTTAATTTATATATATTTTTTCTTTTCTCATTATATTTCATTGTCTGTGTTGAGGAAATAATAGAAGTATGCAACAACCTTGACATGTCATGTTTTGAAAAGTAGGCTATTGAGGAGAAAGCTGGTAGTATGAATAAAAATGAGGTTATGGGAGGAGATGACTAGAATTATTTCTCCAGAAATAAATATGTATTTGATGTACATGTATAATATGCAAAGTTAGATCAACTATAGGTAAAGGGAAATATGTCACGTTGGTATTTCTGTTGATACAAATATTTTCTTTATAAAATGTTGCTTTTTCTTTCTTTCTTTAAAAAAAAGAAAAAACAATGATTTACAGAAAATATATTTAGCTATTAATACATATTCTGTAAGAATGTTAAGTCTATATATTACATTGGCATATTATTGTGAAATAAGCAATTATATTCTAATGGACCGTGGGTACTGGTTTGAGTAATAATCCAAATAATACAATTAAATAAACATTATGTAGTATCTATAAATTATTTTCATTGTGATAATTATATTCAAGATACAAAAAGGAAAAAACTGAAATCTATAAACAATATGAATGGCAAATCTATATCTGCCCACTTGATATATTAATATATAAATCTTACAATATAAATATCAATTCAAAAGAAATGTCCAAGTGAAATAGATATTTTTGTATGTATGTGTGTGTGTGTGTGTGTGTGTGTGTGTGTGTGTGTGTGTGTGTGTGTGTGTGTGTGTGTGTGTGTGTGTGTGTGTGTGTGTGTGTGTGTGTGTGTGTGTGCCTGTGTGTGTCTTTGTATGTGTTACAGGGTGTTTCTTTGTATGTGTTGTGGATGTCTATGTGTGTGTATGCAAGCATGTATGCTTACATGTGTATATACAATGTTGTGTGTGTGTGTGTGTGTGTGTGTGTGTGTGTGTGTGTGTGTGTGTGTGTGTGTGTGTGTGTGTGTGTGTGTGTGTGTGTGTGAGGTGTGTGTGTGTGTGTGTGTAGGTGTGTGTGTGTGTGTGTGTGTGTGTGTGTGTGTGTGTGTGTGTGTATGTACTGTATGCACATTATGTATGTATGTCTACAGTCTCTACTCACAAGGTGAAGACCTTGTTCCACTCTGGGTTGAGGTTCTTATAGACGGTGTGTGTCTGCAGCCGGTCATTACTCAGCTCCACCACACAGAACGGGTCGCTTTTACCTGACGGCGGGGAAATTACATAAAGAAAAAAACATTTAGCTTTTTAGTAGTGAAAATATTTTGTGACCAAATACTCAATATTCAGCTGTGTTTTGACACCTTGAGAATTCCAGGACAACATGACCCTTTTTATTGCCCCCCCCCCCCCCCCCCCCACACACACACACTGAAAATACTGAGTGACAAAATCCACTCTTGCTAAGATTTGCTAGCTAACAAGGTCCATGTCAAAATCCAAAAGAAAAACAAAAATTTTCTAGACAATTCCAACATCTATCCTATCTCAGCCTCCTAATCTTCAGACATACATGGCATCCTCTCCACACACCACATGACAGCATCCAATAACTAGTGCTTATCGCCATAGTAACAACGAGATACATTAATTTTAGCCTGGATGCTATGAATGGCATATCAATGTGTCCGTACCGCGGCAGCTCCAGCCATTTTCATCTATAATGCCCTGGAAACAGGGATCCCATCGCTTGGACAACTGGCTGATAAGCACTATAGGACAACCATGCCCAGGGCAGTTTACACGGAGGAGGAGAAGAAGGAGGAGGAGGGGAGGGAGAGAGAGAGAGAGAGAGAGAGGGAGTGTGAAAAGAGAAGACTTTGAGGAGCGACTGTGGTGGGAATACGGAGGAGGGTGTGGATCTGCAGCTAGAGAGAGAAGGCCATGGAAGTTCAGAGAGGGGGATAAAGAGAGTTGAGAAGGGGTGTGAGAATTCTGGCTGTTCCTTTATATCTCTATTTCAAACCAGCAGAGAGACCGAGGAGTAGGGGCCAATCGAGCAACAGACTGATTCTATACAATGGTTCTGTAAACGGCCAGAAAACGTTTTTGTACTGTTTCATAACAAAATTGTATAAAATTGTATAATTGCATGATAATAAATAAGGTACCTAGATAGGTACCTGGGCAAAGGTAAATTTAAAAAAAATAAAAGAGCTGTTAGGCAAATGAGCTATGTTGCATCATGCTATCCTCAGTGTTCTATTACCACTATAACAGCGAACACCATATTTAATAGTCTTTAATTGAGTTTTTAGCTTGGATCTGTAATGTGTGTACACAGCACAGCTCTGGCGTGTCCTACTGGTATAATTTTGCTCCATGCAACTGTAGCAACATTATGGAATCATGGAGTACAACATTTAAAAAATTTAATTTAGATTTTTATGATGCTAAATGTTTGACCTACTGTACTCTTCCGCTTCAGTATAAAAAAAGAAATAAGAGCCCAGAATGAAATAATAAACAAGAGCTTTTAATTTGTTCACCCAATCTACACAAGATACAATATTAAGTAAATCATCAAAATAAGATATTATACAGTATTTGTACAGTAGTTGGCTCATTATAAATCATAGTCATTAATGCTAATTGATTCCTAGCTAACTTTGAATTCAG
>NC_140165.1:134411585-134441585 GCF_963971535.1 Notolepis coatsorum | reverse complement strand
CAGCTATTTATTTAGCTAAGAAGCTAGACGCATTGTTCAACTGAACCACCCATAGGCTGATTGTATGTGTGGCCAATCACTATTGCCAACTGAAGTTATCGTTATTGGTTTCCTGCAAACTGACAAGTATATTATACAATTGCCAAATGTCATGATCCATGTTGTTTAGCTATGTTGAGCTGATGTGTGTTGAGCTGATGTGAATTGAGCTGATTATGTGACTGGCTACATATCTTGAGCCACAGGCAGAATCTTTAGTTTCAGAAACTGGATTAATTGGATTGCTCAGCCTGTCAGGATACCTCATATCACTATTGACCTAAAAGGTGGGTCTATGGAAAACAATTCTGACGACGTCAGAGGGCAACCGTTGTTAACTCTTTGGGCACCATATCCGAGTATAGTCAGGTTATCTCGCCAACCGCTGAGTATACTCGGGTTTTGATCCTTTGATCTTTTCCTTTGATCCCCGTTCTATACGGTCAGCCGGAGCCCTCTAGGTGTCCCTGGCTCATCTGCCTACGTTGGAATTGCAATGCCGATCGAATCTCACCAGGTGGCAGTATCACCTACCTTTTAAACTGGAATGGCTTGGTGTGGATACACCTATTCTCTTCTTATTTTTTTTGCAAGGGCTCCTCCTCGGAGGAGGCAGAGCGACACAGCGATCTTTTTGCCTGAAGCCTATTTCCCATATACACGAGTATAGACATATACACGGGTAATCGCGATGGCGATGTGATCACTGGGAATTATTCTTTTTGGAATACCTTCTGGCTAAGGTAAGGTATATTCTAATACTATTTTACCAAACCTGAAACATGTTTTTGTAACGATCACAGTGTTCGTGTTTCACCGGACGTAAAACATGCTCGACAAACACGATAGATTCTAGTTTAAACTACCCCCCCATGTACATATGTACATGGTATATACCTTTGATTTGGGAGTATTTGGGGTTTCAGGCGATCAACCAGAATGATTTGGGCTTATTGCATATACTGTAACGCGTCATATCTCACAATCTATGGAAAAAGACTGGATTATTTTGGAAATGGGCAATGTTTAGCGTGTAACAATAAACTACAAACTACAGTGTGTAGAAATGAACTGATTAGTCAGTAATGGACTATGAACAATGCCTGTCAAATGAGCCATACTATTGTCTCCATAGCTATAATACAGAACACACAATGGGTCTACAAACATCGGTAAAATGGTCAATAACGCTGGCGCCAGGCGGTACAGATGGGGAAAGTGGGTGGCCACCAAAGAGTTAAGCTAGCATTGGCCAGTCTGCGTTGGAATACGCAACATGCAGGGTGAATTAGATTAGCATAAACAAACACAGCTGTGGGGAAACAGTAGCGTTAAACAGTGGCTGTGCTGGAAACCACACATCCAGCAGCAACGCATGCCCAGCATGTGGAAACAACACATCCAGCACCAACGCATGCCCAGCATGTGGAAACCACACATCCAGCAGCAACGCATGCCCAGCATGTGGAAACCACACATCCAGCACCAACGCATGCCCAGCATGTGGAAACAACACATCCAGCACCAACGCATGCCCAGCATGTGGAAACAACACATCCAGCACCAACGCATGCCCAGCATGTGGAAACAACACATCCAGCACCAACGCATGCCCAGCATGTGGAAACAACACATCCAGCACCAACGCATGCCCAGCATGTGGCAGCCAAACACATGAATGCATTTTTCTATATATGTATTCCTGTTGAGTATATCTAACCCACATAACCAGGGGTACAGTACACTGTAATACAAGCAAACAGCCAATGGATATTTTTCAACCCTCTTTAGACTTTCCACAGAAGAGGAATCCATAAAGCTCAGGTTGAGAGATGAGCTCAGCAACGAGGTCACAGCGCAGCGACAGGGATTTAAATGTCCCTTTCCTCTGAAAAACAAAAGACGGAGAGCCATTAGACCCCCTGCTCCTGCTGCTCCTGGTCGCTCTAACCCAAATCAACCACTATAGCACTCTGTGTCTGCTAATGGGGCCGGGGCCACTCCATGTGGAGGAAGCCCAACTCTCTGTCTCTCTGTCCACACACACACACACGCACGCACGCGCGCGCACGCACACACACACACTCTGCTAGATAATACAGTGTGAGAAACTAGGCCTGTCCACTGTAGACCTAATTAAAAGTAAGAATTAATGGAGAATGGAGTATCCAGAGCGAGCGAGAGAGAGAGAGAGAGAAAGAAAGAAAGAGAGAGAAAGAGATTTGTTGGTTCAAATGCATGCTTTTTCTCCATTATTCAAATGAGTACCCTGTATCCTTTCTAAAAATGCAGAGACAAATCTGGTGTCCTGCATAAAGCAGACTTCTTTAACAAGTTCCCCACTCTCGCAGGCCTTCATCAGTTATGCCAAAATTATACTTTTGACTTTTGACTTGACTAGATTTATGGGGTTTAACTGCTATAAAGTTAAGGTTCATAGTAGACAATCTCACCTAATTACAGTTTTTTACGACTGCTTTGACACATTTTGCACATCAGAGTTTCAATGTGCAAAACTCAAAATGCCAAACTGACTTTCAAAAAATTCATACTCTAAGATACTAAATGCTATGTTTACATATAAAGTGCAAAACTGTTAATACAAAGTGCCAAACTCTAAATCATATGCTCCAGTCTCAGAATACAGCCACCTAATACTACATCAATGTTCAATTGCTTATTGCTACACAGGCAGATCACTAAATCAATTCAACAGGTGTTTGTACTAATGTCTCATTACCTTCAACAACCTTGCCCAGGTGAGTAGCATTGCAATACAATTGATAATATCCTCACCACTACATAAAAGGCTGCTTAGAAACCTGAAGAAAGGAGCAACATGGAGCAAGTCGGTGCAGCTGAGGTTGGCAACAAAGGACAGGGTCATGGTCGTGGACGTGGCCAAGGAGGCAGAAGAACATCTGTCTCAAATGAAATTATAACCATAATTGTTGACCACGTAATACAGTAAACCGAGGTCTACTAATGTAACACTGGTTGAAGCCGGCAGGGTGGTGCAGCCAAACCTGAACAGGTCAACGGTGGCATCCATTATACGATTTTTTACAGTAAGAGAGATAATCGGTAAGTCAATATGTGTAATTTACTGTACAGTAACTGTATATTGAAATTACAGTAATTGTGAAATTGATATTGTTGTCTGTTACAGTATATTTCATAAATACTAAAGGTGTGGGTGTGAATTTTGTAATTGTTATCTTTACTGTACATTAGAACTGAACGAGCACCACCAAGTGGAGGACGTGGCCGTCTTCTCTCTGTGCAGCAGGAGAGGGCACTTGTAGACATGGCGGTCAGATGTGACATTGATGAAATTCTTTGGTCAAATGCCGAGTAGAGGCAAGATGCTGCTTGAGCACCATAAAGTTGTATTTTCGCCATAATTTCTTTACAATAGTTTGCTTAGTGTAACTGTTTTTGTTTTTACTGTAAAATACAGAGCATTACTGTATGTATTTTTCTTTACTGTAATGATTAAACTTCAAATAATCAAATAATCTTTCATAAAAGCACTATACTGCAGTCTATCACAGGGGTTACTGTATGAGGAAATTACCATTGCATAGTCTCTTTTGGTAACAAGTATTCTGTGTTTGACCGCATTACTGTATTTGATAATGGCCGTTGTATTTGAAAATGCACCAATAAGTAAACTTCAACGATGCACATATCCACTGTTCTGGTGCTGTGATACTGTAAACTTTTGCATAATCTATTCTCTGATTTGACACTGGTATTTTATGGTAATTTTGCATGCTGTATTACATTTTTTACCTAAAATGAGCAGTATAGCATTCTGTATTACTGTAATAGCTGATAACAGAGTCTTCAAAAATATCCAGTCAATCAGCCTCACGACTATTGGGTGAACATTGAAAAAGCACCAAGTAACAATTTTTTAATGTTCTTTACAATAGTTTGTTTACTGTAACTGTTTTTGTTTTTACTGTACAGTACAGAGCATAACTGTATGTATTTTTCATTACTGTAATGATTAAACTTCAAATACTGTAATCATATATTTAGTTTGTCTTTCATGAAGACACAAGCACTATACTGCAGTCTATCACAGGGGTTATGAGGAAATGACCATTGCATAGTCTATTTTGGTAACAAGTATATTGTGTTTGACCGCATTATTTAATAATGACCGTTGTATTTGAAAAGTGCACCAATAATTAAACTTCAACAATGAACATATCCACTGTTCTGACACTATGATACACTTTTGCAGGACATATAATCTAATTTGGTTCAGTTGTTCACTTAATTGTTTGAAATATCTAATGTTTTGGTGCTGTTATAAGCTTTTGCATATACTATTCTCTGATTTGACACAGGTATTTAAATTTTGCATGCTATATTGCATTTTGAACCCAAAATTTGCAGTATAGCATTCTGTGTTAAGGGTTTTGCACATTGAAACTCTGATGTGCAAAATGCATCAAAGCAGTCGTAAAAAAACTGTAATAATAATAGCAGTTGTATGTTTCTTGTCATAGCAGAACTACTGAGGGTTAAACTGACTTCAGTTGTGTGATGTTTATGTTGTATTTCCGCCATTGATTCAAGATCAAATATTTTGAGGCAATGTACAGTAGATACACATTTCTTCCATTATGATGTATACTCTCTTGTTCATTCAATTATACTGTATCCCAGTATGTTATTGACATAGATTTTGCCCCATTTTTTCAATCACCATCTCCTACTTAAAATACTTCTCATGCCCCTCATTACCCTTAGGCTGTTACAGTCCCCTTACCCTTAGGCTGTTACAGTCCCCTTACCCTTAGGCTGTTACAGTCCCCTTACCCTTAGGCTGTTACAGTCCCCTTACCCTTAGGCTGTTACAGTCCCCTTACCCTTAGGCTGTTACAGTCCCCTTACCCTTAGGCTGTTACAGTCTCATTACCCTTAGGCTGTTACAGTCCCCTTACCCTTAGGCTGTTACAGTCTCATTACCCTTAGGCTGTTACAGTCTCATTACCCTTAGGCTGTTACAGTCTCATTACCCTTAGGCTGTTACAGTCCCCTTACCCTTAGGCTGTTACAGTCCCCTTACCCTTAGGCTGTTACAGTCTCATTACCCTTAGGCTGTTACAGTCTCATTACCCTTAGGCTGTTACAGTCCCCTTACCCTTAGGCTGTTACATTACCCTTACCCTTAGGCTGTTACAGTCTCATTACCCTTAGGCTGTTACAGTCTCATTACCCTTAGGCTGTTACAGTCCCCTTACCCTTAGGCTGTTACAGTCTCATTACCCTTAGGCTGTTACAGTCTCATTACCCTTAGGCTGTTACAGTCTCATTACCCTTAGGCTGTTACAGTCTCATTACCCTTAGGCTGTTACAGTCCCCTTACCCTTAGGCTGTTACAGTCCCCTTACCCTTAGGCTGTTACAGTCTCATTACCCTTAAGCTGTTACAGTCCCCTTACCCTTAGGCTGTTACAGTCTCATTACCCTTAGGCTGTTACAGTCTCATTACCCTTAGGCTGTTACAGTCTCATTACCCTTAGGCTGTTACAGTCTCATTACCCTTAGGCTGTTACAGTCCCCTTACCCTTAGGCTGTTACAGTCCCCTTACCCTTAGGCTGTTACAGACTCATTACCCTTAGGCTGTTACAGTATCCTTACCCTTAGGCTGTTACAGTCTCATTACCCTTAGGCTGTTAGTCTCATTACCCTTAGGCTGTTACAGTCTCATTACCCTTAGGCTGTTACAGTCTCATTACCCTTAGGCTGTTACAGTCTCATTACCCTTAGGCTGTTACAGTCCCCTTACCCTTAGGCTGTTACAGTCTCATTACCCTTAGGCTGTTACAGTCCCCTTACCCTTAGGCTGTTACATTACCCTTAGGCTGTTACAGTCTCATTACCCTTAGGCTGTTACAGTCTCATTACCCGTAGGCTGTTACAGTCCCCTTACCCTTAGGCTGTTACAGTCTCATTACCCTTAGGCTGTTACAGTCCCCTTACCCTTAGGCTGTTACAGTCCCCTTACCCTTAGGCTGTTACAGTCTCATTACCCTTAGGCTGTTACAGTCTCATTACCCTTAGGCTGTTACATTACCCTTAGGCTGTTACAGTCTCATTACCCTTAGGCTGTTACAGTCTCATTACCCTTAGGCTGTTACAGTCCCCTTACCCTTAGGCTGTTACAGTCTCATTACCCTTAGGCTGTTACAGTCCCCTTACCCTTAGGCTGTTACAGTCCCCTTACCCTTAGGCTGTTACAGTCTCATTACCCTTAGGCTGTTACAGTCTCATTACCCTTAGGCTGTTACAGTCCCCTTACCCTTAGGCTGTTACAGTCCCCTTACCCTTAGGCTGTTACAGTCCCCTTACCCTTAGGCTGTTACAGTCTCATTACCCTTAGTGTTGTGAAGGATCAGATTAAACCGAATATGTATATTTATTTATATATATATATTTAATTGTATTTGTATATCGTTTGATATCCCCTGTATATTCCTTGTACAATATGCATTGAATATCCCCGTTTCTACTAAACAGCCCATAATAGTTTAATTCTACCATTGGACTAGAACCTGGCGCCAGGTTGCCATACCCCTAGGTTCAAGTTCAATCGTGCCGCCTAACATGTCGAGGCAGCCCCCGGTTCCGCGCAGTAATATGCCGGGCGAAATACGTGTGGTACTATTTGTTCATAGCGCATATATATATGACGCTCGTAAAGTAGAACTTCCTTTTAGTCCAGTTCTTTACCCTCCAACAGAGTGACAGACGCAAAAGCCTCCCCACGAAGCACGTGCGGTGTAGTAGGGCCTACTTGGCCCAGAATAGGCATTGAGACATCGTGTAGATTAATAGTTGAATGGTCATAGTTTGGCACCATACCGTCGAGTTGGACGTATTCTATAAAGCTAATAATAGTCTATTTATGTATGGTGCATCGTTCGGTTCGAGTTCTACAGTTATCAGTACCCCCATCGTTCCTGATGTTATCTGGACGCTTATCCAGGCTGGTCAGACCCCTAGTGGTGATTGCATCCGAGGAGCTCCGGGTCAAGAGCGACTGGACCTGTATATTGGATTACTCTACCCGACGACGGCGAGCCTTCCACGGCTCTTGGATTATGCTTTATGTGCTTTGATTATTCCATGGATAAAGGCCAACACTGTCGAGTGTTGGAATTACCCCCCGGAGAGGACTACAGGTGAGGCGGCGCTCTACACGTGAGGTCGCACCACGTCTCTCCGTTGTGGACCGGCAGATACCGTTCCACAGAGGGTCCAGCTGTGTTCGTCTACGGTCCGAAGTTCTGTGGGCACTGGGTCTAAGACTTTGGATTCTCCCAAGACACTGTCGGCCAGATGGGATACCGCCAGCGACTTCTCTAACCCCCCCCTCCTACTGTCTTACAACCAGCGGGACCCCCCCCCCCCCCCTTAGTGTATCCAGCTATAATTATTTAAGTACTATCGCTATCGTTTCCTAAATATTCCAGGTTGTATACTTACTCCCTGCGCAACCAGAGATTGGACATTCAATGTTGATTTACCTACGAATACTCATTTGCCATAAAAGTGCATACTTAACATTTCAAATCATAAATGTAATTAAGTGAATATTGTGTACACCCTTTGCTGTATTAAATATTCGATTTGGTCCATTTGTGTTGGTTCGTTTCATCAGGTGGGAAAGTGTTCATCATACTTATATCTTGTACTGGGTGGCCAGAAGTTAAAGTACATGAGGTAGTGGTATTAAATATCATATCTAACAATACAGTCAGGGAATTGTCCCCCTCAGCTACAATAGGTCCTTCGAGCCGGAGGGTAACTAGTGTAATATTAATATAGTGTTATTAATATCGAAATGGCCTATGATGAACACTCCACGAAACGATCCTCCTAACCTAGAACGCCCGCGGCGCAGACGACAGACACCTCAGTACTTAGAGGCTTACACTGTCAGTCAACTACCTAGCCTTCGACAAACGGTAAACGTAGTAAAAGTAGAAAGTAAAATTATGTCTGACTTTAACGACCAGGTTTCCCCGACCACAGAGGCCCTAGTAGGTCCTAATGTAACTGACCAAGCCCACGGTGGAGACCAGGAGGGAATTGACATGCCTTTACCCCCCGCCACTACTAAAGAAGTAGTCCCCGACACGCCCCGGGAGGAAGACAACCCTACAGAGAGAGAACTCTGCACGGAAGAAGAAGAGGAGAGCGCCGAGGAACTAGAGCTCCAGGACTCCCCAACGAGTACCCCCAGGAGCGGTTCACATAAGAGCGGCTCACCTCCACTACCACCTTCCCCCAGCGAAGCGGAGAGGATACTACAACAGGCGTTCCTCGTCAGCCTGACAGCCTCTACCGAACGCGATCGGCTCCAAGCACAGACGCTTAGCGAGCGCGAACGTCTCCAAGCCCAGGCGACCAGCGAGCGCGAACACCTCCAAGCACAGCAACGGAGCGAAGAACAGCGCACAAGTCTGGAGATGAGACGCTTCCAGATGGAAGAGAATATGGCAAGAGACCGCGCCGACGCCCAGCGCACCGCTGCCGGTGCCCAAAGAGACGCAGAGCGCGACAGACTACAAGCGCAACTAATAGAGCAGCTGATCAAAAGGACAACTCCCTCTCCCTCCGCCAGGGGCTCAAGGAACTCGTCGAGACAGCAGTCAAGAGCAGCGTCACCGCAACGAGCAAGCAACCCTGAACTTGACCAACAGACCGAGTCTAGACCCCCCGCAGACCCCCTTCCCATACCGGTCCAAGCGAGACCCAGCTACAAGGAAGGAGCGGCCTACACTGCGGAGAAGCTAAATAAACGACTACAAGATCTGGAAGATTTGATAGAAGAAGAAGAGGGAGAAGAGGAGAACCAAGCCCGACGACAGCACAGTACTCCACCGGACCAGGAGGTCCCATACAGTCCAGGCTATACCCCCGTGGCGCTGCGCTACAGACCCCCGACTCTATTTACGGGTGAGCACGACGCACGACCAGCCCCGAGGAACAGTACCTGGACCAGCGGGCCATGGTACCCTGCCAGTACCGGCCCACAGCGAGGCGCAAGAGGGGACTCGCCCAGGAGGTCTCTCCCCCAACGCTCGCCGATGTATTCGCCATCCACGGCGTCATACAACGCCACGCCATCAATCCCAGACTTCGTCTATGAGAGTCGAGCACAGTACACGGAGCTCCGGATGTGCTTAGAGACAATGCTGGCGGATGTCATTGATGAACGCCACAAGTATGCAATATTATTGAAGCACCTGAAAGTACAGCGAGCACACAATATAGCGCTAGCCTATGCTACATCCTCGACCCCATACACAGCGGCCCTTGCAGCGCTGGATCAAAGATATGGACGTATATGGGATTACGTAATCCAGGAGATAAGGCATATTGACCGCCTACCCCCAGCCACAGACAATCGCTCACTAGATGACCTGTCAATCAAAGTGCAGTCCCTGGTGGGGATGCTGGGAGCTCAACGGGAGAAGGGCAGGCATGAGCTGTACGCCAACTCTAACGTTGAGAGGATTTTGGAGAAGCTGCCACCCGCAAGACAGGAGCGCTTTCGGCGGCAGAGGGACTACCGAGATCCCGACGGCCCCGAGCCATCCCTCCTTGATCTGGCCGACTTCCTGGCGAGAGAGGTCAGCAGCTTACGACTGGACACCTTCGGGCGGAGCACGCCAAGCTCCAGAGAGGGACCCAGGAGAATAAATGATGGAAGAAGATCGGTGACTGTCATGCACCAATCAGAGTCAGTACCGAGCAGTAAGAGTCACAGCACCCCCTCGAGGAAGGAGAAGTGGAAGATAGCGTGTCCCTACTGTGAGAAAGAACACTGGCTGTCACAATGTGACACATTCACAAAGATGAATGCAGAAGAAGTGAGCCAATGGATAAAGTCCAACCGGCGCTGTTATCGATGTGCGCGGCCCCACATGGCAGCCGAATGCCGCCTAAAGAAAAGGTGCAGCCGGTGCGATGGAGCCCATCTAGATATACTACACGATAGTAACGGAAGACGGCCTACACCTGCACCACGGAGCGGCACCAAGGCAAGTGTCATGTACATTGACCCCGCCAGCAGCAACGGAGCTCAAGTGCTCTTAAAGGTAGTCCGTGTGACATTGAGCTACCAGGATAAAGTCATGGACACTTACGCCGTCCTTGATGACGGGTCAGAGAAGACCCTTCTGCTCGCCTCCGCTGCGACTCAACTGGGACTGCGGGGGAGCAAGAACGAAATGACGATTCGGACAATAAGAAGAGATTTGAAGACGATAAAGGGCGAGAATGTCTCCTTCACTATCGCAGCCAACGGGCAGCCAGAGCGACAGTACAAGATCACAAATGCTTTCACCAGCCAAGAAATAGGACTCTCGCAGTACACCTACCCTGTCACCAAGTTGATGGATAAATATGTGCACCTGCGCCAATTACCTATCCCGCTCATAAACGGCGCTACCCCGACCCTGTTGATAGGCTCCGACCATGCAGAACTCATAGTCCCGATTGACCGGGTCCACACCGGTCCCCGACGCTGTCCTGCAGCCGTCGAGACCCGCTTAGGATGGACATTACAAGGCCCCCTCGCTAAATCTCTCAACCGAACCGCAGCCACTAGCTGCTTCCACTCCCGAATGACAGAAGACACCACTCTCCTGCAGCATGTCGAGAGGCTATGGACCCCAGAGACAATGCCCTTTAAGAACGAAAAGAAAGACATTCGCTCTAAAGAAGACATTTACGCCATCCACCTACTCGAGCAGGGGACAAAGAGAGTCACAGTCGGCGGAGTGATGAGATACGCAACTCCACTCCTGAGGAGAGAGGGAATGCCCCCCTTTCACGCAAAGAAAGACGCCACGGAGCGCTATCTGCTGAACACAGAGCGGCGCCTGGCCAAAGACCCCGCTCAACAGAGTGTGTACCGAGCTGAGATTGAGAAGCTAATCACAGCGGGACACGTAACAAAGATTGACATTAAAGAGGCCGATCAGACGACCGAATCATGGTACGTGCCGCATCACAAGGTCCATCACAATGGCAAGGATCGCATTGTGTTTAACTGCAGCTACCAGATCGGATCCCAAAATCTGAATAAAGAGCTTTTGCCCGGCCCCACACTCGGCCCCTCCCTACTAGGCGTGCTACTGCGCTTCCGCCAGGACAAGGTGGCTATAAGCGGGGATATCAAAGGGATATTCTTGCAAGTGAGACTAGTAGAGGAGGACAAGCCTCTGCTACGGTTCCTATGGAGAGAGAAGATCGGAGATGAGAACCCATCCATCTACCAGTGGGAAGTACTCCCCTTCGGAACCACATGCAGCCCGTGCTGTGCTACATTTGCACTACAGAAACACATCACAGAGGACCCAGCAGCAGGTGAAGAGGTCCAACACAGTGTGAAGAACAGTTTCTACGTAGACAACTGTCTACAAAGCGTCTCGACTCAAGAAGAAGCCGAGGCTCTCCTAATCAAGTTACGCGCCTCCCTAATCAAAGGAGGCTTTGATCTCAGGCAGTGGGCCAGCAGTGACCCGCACGTATTGCGCAGCCTCTCCTCCGCAGACAAGGCTGCCAGCAGCGAGACCTGGATGGCGACAATCCCAGGAGAAGCCCAAGAAATGACACTAGGATTAGTCTGGCGCTTCAAAACAGACTCGCTCCACTATAGACACAAACCCTTGGCTCCAGAGCAAGGAAGGTCGGCGGCGATACCGACCACCAGACGGAGTGTGTACAGAACACTCGCCAGACAATATGACCCGCTGGGATGTATTCTACCTTACACCACCAGGGCAAAGATGATTGTACGAGCACTATGGGACAAGGACCAGGGCTGGGACGACCCAATACCCGCACACCTTGCCTCAACATGGAGAGAGTGGGAGACGGAACTCCGCTCACTCCCAGGTGTTAATATACGCCGCAGCTACTTCCCATCCACAGTGAGGCCAGAGACATGCGAGATTGAGCTACACGTCTTCAGCGATGCGTCCGAAGTAGCCTACGGATCGGTTGCTTATTTGCGTGCCCAAGAGATGGGAGGAGAGATACACACTGCTTTCATACTGGCCCGCTCAAGGATAGCCCCACGTAAGCAACAATCTATCCCACGTCTAGAGCTCTGCGCAGCCCTCGCAGGAGCGCATCTAGCCACGTTAATCCAACGTGAACTCACCATTCCGGTGCATAGAACAATCTTGTGGTCAGATTCCACGACAGTACTCACATGGATTAAGTCTGATTCATGCAGATACAAAGTCTTCGTGGGAGTCAGAGTCACCGAGATTCAGGAACTAACAGAAGAAGCAAGCTGGAGATATGTGGATACCAAACACAACCCAGCTGACGTCATCACCCGGGGAATGTCCCTGGATGACCTAACCCGTCACAACATCTACAGTGACGGACCAGCATTCCTCCAGCTCCCGGAAGGAGATTGGCCTACGCCCACCCCGAGGGAAGCAAGTAGAGAGGAGGCTGAGAACAAGAAGCCTATGTTCTGTGGACTGAGCACTGTCGCCTCCACAGACCCGAACATAGATGACTGCATTACCCTAGAGAGTGCGCAACAAAGGACATTCCTGCGGCACCACCCAGAGATTCAGTCCACCACTGACATGTCAGCAGCTGACTACGAAGAAGCAGAACTTCTTCTACTACAACGAGCCCAGAGAGACTCGTTCCCCGATGAGCTAGACTGTCTACAGGGAGGAAACCCCGTCCCATCAGACAGCAGACTGATTCACTTGGCACCAGAGAGTGACGCACATAATCTCATCAGAGTGGGTGGTCGCCTGCGGAGAGCCCCCGATCTACCAGATGACATTAAGCACCCGATCGTCTTGAACAGCCGACACAAGGTCACAGAGCTGATCATAAAGAAATACGACGAGGATGTGCACCACGCCGGAGCAGAGAGAGTCTTCGCGGAGATCAGACGTCGTTATTGGATATTACAAGGGAGAGAAGCAGTACGGCGCTTCCAGCGAACCTGTCTAGACTGCCGTAAGTGGCGCGCGCAGCCCAGCATACCACGGATGGCTGACCTACCCCCCTGTCGCCTCCGAATCGGCGACAAGCCATTCCACTCCACAGGCATGGACTGTTTTGGCCCGTTGTATATAAAAAGAGGAAGAGGCACCGAGAAGCGGTGGGGTATTGTATTCAAATGCATGACCACCAGAGCGATACATATCGAGCTCCTTCCGACCATGAGCACAGACTCATTCCTTATGGCCTTCCGGAGATTCATATCACGGAAAGGACAACCGTCTACATCGTTGTCTGATCACGGGACCAACTTCAAAGGCGGAGAAAGAGAGCTGAGAGAGAGCTTCCAAGCTATGGGCCCAGAACTTAAGACCCACCTCGCTCCAGCCCAGGTTGACTTCCAGTTTAATCCCCCGAACGCACCCCACTTCGGTGGAACCTGGGAACGAGAAGTACGTTCTATAAAGACAGCCCTGTGTGCCGTACTCGGAGCCCAGACTGTGGCAGAGGAAGTCCTAATGACAGTCCTCACGGAGATCGAGGGAGTATTGAACTCCAAACCCCTCGGTTACGTCTCCAGTGATGTAGCAGATGTCGACCCAGTCACCCCCAACACACTCCTAATAGTGCGGCTGGACCCCGCGCTACCCCAGACAATGTACAGGCCCGAAGAAGCGAACGGCCGAAGAATGTGGAGGTACAGCCAAGTACTAGCTGACAAGTTTTGGAGCAGCTTCCTACTTCACTACCTACCGTCTCTACAGACCCGCCAGAAGTGGGTAAAAGAGAGAGACAATTTGACAGAAGGCACAGTCGTCATGATAGTTGACCAGTCACTCCCCAGAGCTATGTGGCCGGCTGGCCGCGTAAGCAAAGTGATCACCGGTGCCGACTATCGATGATGACCATGACCCTATGACTTTGTGAGTTGACTGACGTTACAGCGGACCTTAAGTGGAAGACAGTGCGGTTAATCTGTCTCTGCTTAGCTAATTAGGTGGGACTAATTAGGGGGCGGCTGTTGTGAAGGATCAGATTAAACCGAATATGTATATTTATTTATATATATTTAATTGTATTTGTATATCGTTTGATATCCCCTGTATATTCCTTGTACAATATGCATTGAATATCCCCGTTTCTACTAAACAGCCCATAATAGTTTCATTCTACCATTGGACTAGAACCTGGCGCCAGGTTGCCATACCCCTAGGTTCAAGTTCAATCGTGCCGCCTAACATGTCGAGGCAGCCCCCGGTTCCGCGCAGTAATATGCCGGGCGAAATACGTGTGGTACTATTTGTTCATAGCGCATATATATATGACGCTCGTAAAGTAGAACTTCCTTTTAGTCCAGTTCTTTACCCTCCAACAGAGTGACAGACGCAAAAGCCTCCCCACGAAGCACGTGCGGTGTAGTAGGGCCTACTTGGCCCAGAATAGGCATTGAGACATCGTGTAGATTAATAGTTGAATGGTCATAGTTTGGCACCATACCGTCGAGTTGGACGTATTCTATTAAGCTAATAATAGTCTATTTATGTATGGTGCATCGTTCGGTTCGAGTTCTACAGTTATCAGTACCCCCATCGTTCCTGACGTTATCTGGACGCTTATCCAGGCTGGTCAGACCCCTAGTGGTGATTGCATCCGAGGAGCTCCGGGTCAAGAGCAACTGGACCTGTATATTGGATTACTCTACCCGACGACGGCGAGCCTTCCACGGCTCTTGGATTATGCTTTATGTACTTTGATTATTCCATGGATAAAGGCCAACACTGTCGAGTGTTGGAATTACCCCCCGGAGAGGACTACAGGTGAGGCGGCGCTCTACACGTGAGGTCGCACCACGTCTCTCCGTTGTGGACCGGCAGATACCGTTCCACAGAGGGTCCAGCTGTGTTCGTCTACGGTCCGAAGTTCTGTGGGCACTGGGTCTAAGACTTTGGATTCTCCCAAGACACTGTCGGCCAGATGGGATACCGCCAGCGACTTCTCTAACCCCCCCCTCCTACTGTCTTACAACCAGCGGGACCCACCCCCCCCCTTAGTGTATCCAGCTATAATTATTTAAGTACTATCGCTATCGTTTCCTAAATATTCCAGGTTGTATACTTACTCCCTGCGCAACCAGAGATTGGACATTCAATGTTGATTTACCTACGAATACTCATTTGCCATAAAAGTGCATACTTAACATTTCAAATCATAAATGTAATTAAGTGAATATTGTGTACACCCTTTGCTGTATTAAATATTCGATTTGGTCCATTTGTGTTGGTTCGTTTCATCAGGTGGGAAGGTGTTCATCATACTTATATCTTGTACTGGGTGGCCAGAAGTTAAAGTACATGAGGTAGTGGTATTAAATATCATATCTAACAATACAGTCAGGGAATTGTACCCCTCAGCTACACTTAGGCTGTTACAGTCTCATTACCCTTAGGCTGTTACAGTCCCCTTACCCTTAGGCTGTTACAGTCTCATTACCCTTAGGCTGTTACAGTCTCATTACCCTTAGGCTGTTACAGTCCCCTTACCCTTAGGCTGTTACAGTATCATTACCCTTAGGCTGTTACAGTCCCCTTACCCTTAGGCTGTTACAGTCCCCTTACCCTTAGGCTGTTACAGTCCCCTTACCCTTAGGCTGTTACAGTCTCATTACCCTTAGGCTGTTACAGTCCCCTTACCCTTAGGCTGTTACAGTCTCATTACCCTTAGGCTGTTACAGTCTCATTACCCTTAGGCTGTTACAGTCCCCTTACCCTTAGGCTGTTACAGTCTCATTACCCTTAGGCTGTTACAGTCCCCTTACCCTTAGGCTGTTACAGTCCCCTTACCCTTAGGCTGTTACAGTCCCCTTACCCTTAGGCTGTTACAGTCCCCTTACCCTTAGGCTGTTACAGTCTCCTTACCCTTAGGCTGTTACAGTCTCATTACCCTTAGGCTGTTACAGTCTCATTACCCTTAGGCTGTTACAGTCCCCTTACCCTTAGGCTGTTACAGTCTCATTACCCTTAGGCTGTTACAGTCCCCTTACCCTTAGGCTGTTACAGTCCCCTTACCCTTAGGCTGTTACAGTCTCCTTACCCTTAAGCTGTTACAGTCCCCTTACCCTTAGGCTGTTACAGTCCCCTTACCCTTAGGCTGTTACAGTCTCATTACCCTTAGGCTGTTACAGTCCCCTTACCCTTAGGCTGTTACAGTCTCATTACCCTTAGGCTGTTACAGTCTCATTACCCTTAGGCTGTTACAGTCCCCTTACCCTTAGGCTGTTACAGTCTCATTACCCTTAGGCTGTTACAGTCCCCTTACCCTTAGGCTGTTACAGTCTCATTACCGTTAGGCTGTTACAGTCCCCTTACCCTTAGGCTGTTACAGTCTCATTACCCTTAGGCTGTTACAGTCTCATTACCCTTAGGCTGTTACAGTCCCCTTACCCTTAGGCTGTTACAGTCTCATTACCCTTAGGCTGTTACAGTCCCCTTACCCTTAGGCTGTTACAGTCTCATTACCCTTAGGCTGTTACAGTCCCCTTACCCTTAGGCTGTTACAGTCCCCTTACCCTTAGGCTGTTACAGTCTCATTACCCTTAAGCTGTTACAGTCCCCTTACCCTTAGGCTGTTACAGTCTCATTACCCTTAGGCTGTTACAGTCCCCTTACCCTTAGGCTGTTACAGTCTCATTACCCTTAGGCTGTTACAGTCCCCTTACCCTTAGGCTGTTACAGTCTCATTACCCTTAGGCTGTTACAGTCTCATTACCCTTAGGCTGTTACAGTCTCATTACCCTTAGGCTGTTACAGTCTCATTACCCTTAGGCTGTTACAGTCCCCTTACCCTTAGGCTGTTACAGTCTCATTACCCTTAGGCTGTTACAGTCTCATTACCCTTAGGCTGTTACAGTCTCATTACCCTTAGGCTGTTACAGTCCCCTTAGGCTGTTACAGTCCCCTTACCCTTAGGCTGTTACAGTCCCCTTAGGCTGTTACAGTCCCCTTACCCTTAGGCTGTTACAGTCTCATTACCCTTAGGCTGTTACAGTCTCATTACCCTTAGGCTGTTACAGTCTCATTACCCTTAGGCTGTTACAGTCTCATTACCCTTAGGCTGTTACAGTCTCATTACCCTTAGGCTGTTACAGTCCCCTTACCCTTAGGCTGTTACAGTCCCCTTACCCTTAGGCTGTTACAGTCCCCTTACCCTTAGGCTGTTACAGTCCCCTTAGGCTGTTACAGTCTCATTACCCTTAGGCTGTTACAGTCCCCTTACCCTTAGGCTGTTACAGTCTCATTACCCTTAGGCTGTTACAGTATCATTACCCTTAGGCTGTTACAGTCTCATTACCCTTAGGCTGTTACAGTCCCCTTACCCTTAGGCTGTTACAGTCTCATTACCCTTAGGCTGTTACAGTCCCCTTACCCTTAGGCTGTTACAGTCCCCTTACCCTTAGGCTGTTACAGTCCCCTTACCCTTAGGCTGTTACAGTCTCCTTACCCTTAGGCTGTTACAGTCTCATTACCCTTAGGCTGTTACATTACCCTTAGGCTGTTACAGTCTCATTACCCTTAGGCTGTTACAGTCCCCTTACCCTTAGGCTGTTACAGTCCCCTTACCCTTAGGCTGTTACAGTCCCCTTACCCTTAGGCTGTTACAGTCTCATTACCCTTAGGCTGTTACAGTCCCCTTACCCTTAGGCTGTTACAGTCTCATTACCCTTAGGCTGTTACAGTCTCATTACCCTTAGGCTGTTAGTCTCATTACCCTTAGGCTGTTACAGTCCCCTTACCCTTAGGCTGTTACAGTCTCATTACCCTTAGGCTGTTACAGTCTCATTACCCTTAGGCTGTTACAGTCCCCTTAGGCTGTTACAGTCTCATTACCCTTAGGCTGTTACAGTCTCATTACCCTTAGGCTGTTACAGTCCCCTTACCCTTAGGCTGTTACAGTCTCATTACCCTTAGGCTGTTACAGTCTCATTACCCTTAGGCTGTTACAGTCCCCTTACCCTTAGGCTGTTACAGTCTCATTACCCTTAGGCTGTTACAGTCTCATTACCCTTAGGCTGTTACAGTCCCCTTACCCTTAGGCTGTTACAGTCTCATTACCCTTAGGCTGTTACAGTCCCCTTACCCTTAGGCTGTTACAGTCCCCTTACCCTTAGGCTGTTACAGTCTCATTACCCTTAGGCTGTTACAGTCTCATTACCCTTAGGCTGTTACAGTCCCCTTACCCTTAGGCTGTTACAGTCTCATTACCCTTAGGCTGTTACAGTCCCCTTACCCTTAGGCTGTTACAGTCTCATTACCCTTAGGCTGTTACAGTCTCATTACCCTTAGGCTGTTACAGTCCCCTTACCCTTAGGCTGTTACAGTCTCATTACCCTTAGGCTGTTACAGTCTCCTTACCCTTAGGCTGTTACAGTCTCATTACCCTTAGGCTGTTACAGTCTCATTACCCTTAGGCTGTTACAATCCCCTTACCCTTAGGCTGTTACAGTCCCCTTACCCTTAGGCTGTTACAGTCTCATTACCCTTAGGCTGTTACAGTCTCCTTACCCTTAGGCTGTTACAGTCTCATTACCCTTAGGCTGTTACAGTCCCCTTACCCTTAGGCTGTTACAGTCTCATTACCCTTAGGCTGTTACAGTCCCCTTACCCTTAGGCTGTTACAGTCTCATTACCCTTAGGCTGTTACAGTCTCATTACCCTTAGGCTGTTACATTACCCTTAGGCTGTTACAGTCTCCTTACCCTTAGGCTGTTACAGTCCCCTTACCCTTAGGCTGTTACAGTCTCATTACCCTTAGGCTGTTACAGTCTCCTTACCCTTAGGCTGTTACAGTCCCCTTACCCTTAGGCTGTTACAGTCCCCTTACCCTTAGGCTGTTACAGTCTCATTACCCTTAGGCTGTTACAGTCTCATTACCCTTAGGCTGTTACAGTCTCCTTACCCTTAGGCTGTTACAGTCCCCTTACCCTTAGGCTGTTACAGTCCCCTTACCCTTAGGCTGTTACAGTCTCATTACCCTTAGGCTGTTACAGTCCCCTTACCCTTAGGCTGTTACAGTCTCATTACCCTTAGGCTGTTACAGTCTCATTACCCTTAGGCTGTTACAGTCTCATTACCCTTAGGCTGTTACAGTCCCCTTACCCTTAGGCTGTTACAGTCTCATTACCCTTAGGCTGTTACAGTCTCATTACCCTTAGGCTGTTACAGTCTCATTACCCTTAGGCTGTTACAGTCTCATTACCCTTAGGCTGTTACAGTCCCCTTACCCTTAGGCTGTTACAGTCTCATTACCCTTAGGCTGTTACAGTCTCCTTACCCTTAGGCTGTTAGTCTCATTACCCTTAGGCTGTTACAGTCCCCTTACCCTTAGGCTGTTACAGTCCCCTTACCCTTAGGCTGTTACAGTCTCATTACCCTTAGGCTGTTACAGTCTCATTACCCTTAGGCTGTTACAGTCTCATTACCTTAGGCTGTTACAGTCCCCTTACCCTTAGGCTGTTACAGTCCCCTTACCCTTAGGCTGTTACAGTCCCCTTACCCTTAGGCTGTTACAGTCTCATTACCCTTAGGCTGTTACAGTCCCCTTACCCTTAGGCTGTTACAGTCTCATTACCCTTAGGCTGTTACAGTCCCCTTACCCTTAGGCTGTTACAGTCTCATTACCCTTAGGCTGTTACAGTCCCCTTACCCTTAGGCTGTTAGTCTCATTACCCTTAGGCTGTTACAGTCCCCTTACCCTTAGGCTGATACAGTCCCCTTACCCTTAGGCTGTTACAGTCTCATTACCCTTAGGCTGTTACAGTCCCCTTACCCTTAGGCTGTTACAATCTCATTACCCTTAGGCTGTTACAGTCCCCTTACCCTTAGGCTGTTACAGTCCCCTTACCCTTAGGCTGTTACAGTCCCCTTACCCTTAGGCTGTTACAGTCTCATTACCCTTAGGCTGTTACAGTCCCCTTACCCTTAGGCTGTTACAGTCCCCTTACCCTTAGGCTGTTACAGTCCCCTTACCCTTAGGCTGTTACAGTCCCCTTACCCTTAGGCTGTTACAGTCCCCTTACCCTTAGGCTGTTACAGTCTCATTACCCTTAGGCTGTTACAGTCTCATTACCCTTAGGCTGTTACAGTCTCATTACCTTAGGCTGTTACAGTCCCCTTACCCTTAGGCTGTTACAGTCCCCTTACCCTTAGGCTGTTACAGTCCCCTTACCCTTAGGCTGTTACAGTCTCATTACCCTTAGGCTGTTACAGTCCCCTTACCCTTAGGCTGTTACAGTCTCATTACCCTTAGGCTGTTAGAGTCCCCTTACCCTTAGGCTGTTACAGTCTCATTACCCTTAGGCTGTTACAGTCCCCTTACCATTAGGCTGTTACAGTCTCATTACCCTTAGGCTGTTACAGTCCCCTTACCCTTAGGCTGTTAGTCTCATTACCCTTAGGCTGTTACAGTCCCCTTACCCTTAGGCTGTTACAGTCCCCTTACCCTTAGGCTGTTACAGTCTCATTACCCTTAGGCTGTTACAGTCCCCTTACCCTTAGGCTGTTACAGTCTCCTTACCCTTAGGCTGTTACAGTCTCATTACCCTTAGGCTGTTACAGTCCCCTTACCCTTAGGCTGTTACAGTCCCCTTACCCTTAGGCTGTTACAGTCCCCTTACCCTTAGGCTGTTACAGTCCCCTTACCCTTAGGCTGTTACAGTCTCATTACCCTTAGGCTGTTACAGTCCCCTTACCCTTAGGCTGTTACAGTCCCCTTACCCTTAGGCTGTTAGTCTCATTACCCTTAGGCTGTTACAGTCCCCTTACCCTTAGGCTGTTACAGTCCCCTTACCCTTAGGCTGTTACAGTCCCCTTACCCTTAGGCTGTTACAGTCTCATTACCCTTAGGCTGTTACAGTCTCATTACCCTTAGGCTGTTACAGTCTCATTACCCTTAGGCTGTTACAGTCTCATTACCCTTAGGCTGTTACAGTCTCATTACCCTTAGGCTGTTACAGTCCCCTTACCCTTAGGCTGTTACAGTCTCATTACCCTTAGGCTGTTACAGTCTCATTACCCTTAGGCTGTTACAGTCTCATTACCCTTAGGCTGTTACAGTCCCCTTACCCTTAGGCTGTTACAGTCTCATTACCCTTAGGCTGTTACAGTCTCATTACCCTTAGGCTGTTACAGTCTCCTTACCCTTAGGCTGTTACAGTCTCATTACCCTTAGGCTGTTACATTACCCTTAGGCTGTTACAGTCCCCTTACCCTTAGGCTGTTACAGTCCCCTTACCCTTAGGCTGTTACAGTCTCATTACCCTTAGGCTGTTACAGTCTCATTACCCTTAGGCTGTTACAGTCTCATTACCCTTAGGCTGTTACAGTCTCATTACCCTTAGGCTGTTACAGTCTCATTACCCTTAGGCTGTTACAGTCTCATTACCCTTAGGCTGTTACATTACCCTTAGGCTGTTACAGTCTCATTACCCTTAGGCTGTTACAGTCTCATTACCCTTAGGCTGTTACAGTCTCATTACCCTTAGGCTGTTACAGTCCCCTTACCCTTAGGCTGTTACAGTCTCCTTACCCTTAGGCTGTTACAGTCCCCTTACCCTTAGAGTCCCCTTACCCTTAGGCTGTTACAGTCTCATTACCCTTAGGCTGTTACAGTCTCATTACCCTTAGGCTGTTACAGTCTCATTACCCTTAGGCTGTTACAGTCCCCTTACCCTTAGGCTGTTACAGTCCCCTTACCCTTAGGCTGTTACAGTCCCCTTAGGCTGTTACAGTCTCCTTACCCTTAGGCTGTTACAGTCCCCTTACCCTTAGGCTGTTACAGTCCCCTTACCCTTAGGCTGTTACAGTCTCATTACCCTTAGGCTGTTACAGTCTCATTACCCTTAGGCTGTTACAGTCCCCTTACCCTTAGGCTGTTACAGTCCCCTTACCCTTAGGTGTCAGCCTTACCTGTGACATCAGCTGCCATCAGCCCATCAGCTCTGATGACCTTCACCTGGACCACGCCCACATCCTTCAGGTTATGGAATGACCTCCACATGCTCTGGAGAGGTCAGAAGTCAGGCCAGGAGTCAGTGGTGAAAGATAAAAAAAAAAAAAAACAGCACTCCATTAAAAAATACAATCAATAAAACATTTCAGAACATGTCCTTCTTGGGCACTTTAGAAAATGCAGCGTTGGCATTTGTAGTAAATTCTAATAGAGGAAAAGTGTTTAATCTGCTGCACTATGACACAACTACTATGAACTAAGCAGTGTGTGTGTGTGTGTGTGTGTGTGTGTGTGTGTGGCGTGTGTGTGTGTGTGTGTGCGAGAGAATAACAGAGACAAATTTGTATAAAGACATAGTGAACCAAGAGAGTGAGAAGAAAGGGAGAGAAAGGCAGAGGAGGAGATAGAGAGAAGGAGAGAGAGAACAAGGGAGAGAGAGAGATAGGGAGAGAGGGAGAGAGAGAGAGAGAGAGAGAGAGAGAGAGAGAGAGAGAGAGAGAGAGAGAGAGAGAGAGAGAGAGAGCGAGAGCATTAGGCTGATAATAGAGACACAGCAGAAAGACAGCTCCAGTGAAGCGTGTCTGGTGGTGATATCACAGTTACTGGTCAGACTGGTCTCTGCACACACTGTCCAATTTACACTACAACACACTATACTGGGTAGGGAATAAAGGAGGACGATGATGAGTAGAAGACAGACATAGTTGACACACACACACAACCATATACTAACCTTTACGCACACTCACACACAAGACACACACACACACATACACACACACACACACACACACACACACACACTCTTAGCTGTCCATCGTGTTCGATGATGACGCTTGCTCCAGGGATGGGGTGAGGGGGGGGGGGGGGGTTAGCGACGCTGCCACTGGTGCCACTTCTCGTGGGCATTGAGTCCGATCCTTGAGCCGCACACCCGTCCACAGATGGTGCAAGGGAAGCCAGATACCTGGGGGATGCCAGCCGCCCGCTGGTGTCGTTGCGTGCGCCTCTCAGACCTTCGGTCTTGGTTCGTTTGGTGTATTTGGGAAACTGCAGTGGCACAAGTGACTTGCCAGGCTGATCTGTCGAGTGCCAGAG
This sequence comes from Notolepis coatsorum, assembly GCF_963971535.1. NCBI lineage: Eukaryota > Metazoa > Chordata > Actinopteri > Aulopiformes > Paralepididae > Notolepis > Notolepis coatsorum. The sequence continues at coordinate 134,418,428 of NC_140165.1, read as the reverse complement.
TTTCAAGCTGCGTGATGTTTGCACACTTTAGGAGGTCCCTGGTGTAGTCCTTAAAGCGTCTCTTTTGGCCTCCAGCAGCCCGCTTTGCTCCTCTCAGTTGGCCATAGAGGACTTGGCGGGGCAGGCGGTGGTCAGGCATACGTATGGTGTGCCCTATCCAACAAAGATGTTTTTTGGCCACAGCTGCGGCCATACAGATTGAGTTGGTGTTGTTGAGGATGTCTGTGTGGGGGACTCGATCTTCCCAGGTCAGGCCGAGGATCCTTTGGAGGCAACGGATGTGGAAAGCGTCCAGGTTGTTGATGTGCCGGCGGTAAGGGGTCCAGGATTCTGCTCCATAGAGCAGAGTGGAGAGACATACTGCATTGTAAACAGCAACCTTGGTGCTGATCTTCAGGTTTCGGTTTTCAAAAACCCTGCTGCGTAGGCGTCCAAAGGATGATGCCGCTTTATTGATACGTGTGTGTATCTCCGCGTCAAGGGAGCAGCATGAGGACAGAGTGGAGCCGAGGTAGGTGAAATGATCCACTGTTTTGAGTGGAACACCGTTTATGTGAAAACTGGGAGGTGTAGAGGTTCGGGAAGTGAGTTGGGACATAACTTCGGTTTTTTGAATGTTGACCTGGAGACCGAAGGATTGGTACAGGCTGGATATGGTGTCAAGAGCATGCTGCATAGACTCTGGACTGTGAGCTAAGATGGCACAGTTATCAGCGTACTGTAGCTCACATACTTGGCAGGATTTTGTCTTTGTGTGTGCCTGACACACACACACACACACACACACACACACACACACACACACACACACACACACACACACACACACACACACACACACACACACACACACACACACACACACACACACACACACACACACACACACACACACACACACACACACACACACACACACACACACACACACACACACACACACACACCAGTGGAGGCTGCTGACCAAATGTTTAGGTGAAGCACAAATTATTATATTATATATTAAATAATATTTTTAAAACATCCCCCACTGTGTGTCAGTGGTCAGTGGACACAGATGAAAACATATTAACATTAGGTGACAGCGGACCTGGGCGGCTACGTGGCGTAGTGGGCAAGGCGCTCGCCACGAATGACGGAGACGCTGGGCTTGCCTGTTCGAGCCCAGCGCTCCACATTGCTTTCAGTTTAGCTGGTCGTTCATACTAATACACATTGGCCGTATTAGGGGGTGGGAAACTGATGGGTGGGGATCGGGCGTTGTGGACAGCGACTCCTACAGGTCGGTTGGTGCGCCTGCGCAGTAGAATCAGGAAGTGTCGGGGGCAGCGTGAGCCTCCCACGCGTTACTCCTCGCCACTGAGAGATCGAGCTGCGCAGGTGAAAAGATGCGACTGCTGTTACCTCAAGTACCGGAGGGGACTTGTGCTATGTATGACTTAGTCCACATTGCAGCCGGCTTGTGGGAGGCAAGAAACAGCGTTCGTGACAGGGGAGGGTTGAATTGGATGATACGAAATTGGGATGGGAGAAAATATAGAAAATGGGAGAAAAAGTGGATAAAAAAAAAAAAGGTGACAGCGGACCTGACCAGATGAAAACATATTAGATGACAGCGCACCTAACCAGATGAAATCATATTAGGTGACAGCGCACCTGACCAGATGAAATCATATTAGGTGACAGCGCACCTGACCAGATCAAAACATATTAGGTGACAGCGCACCTGATCAGATCAAAACATATTAGGTGACAGCGCACCTGACCAGATCAAAACATATTAGGTGAAGGTGACAAGGAAGCCACAGACTCATACCCCCCCCCCCCCGACACTCAACTAACCGCCTCGGACAGTCCTTCATACCAGTGGCCATCAGGCTCCACAACAGTGGGCAGGGACTGCTGCCAGACATCGACCTAGAACTAATAGGAACCCAAGTAGGACAATAACACTACCTTATGCATACTGCACCTTATGTGGATACTGTGATACTGTGAATAATGAATAATGTATATTTCAGTTAGTTAGATAGTAAATTATAACACTACCTTATGCATACTACCTTATGTGACACTGTGAAAATATATTTCAGTTAGTTAGATAGTAAATTATATTGACCTATTTGTTTACATTGCTTGTGTTGTTTTCACTACCTGTACCCCCCCCCCCCCCTTCCCCCATGCTGCTATGATGCCTGAATTTCCCCAAGGGGATCAATAAAGGAATATCTTATCTTATCTTAAAAGGAAAGATGAAATTACCTACCTGGGTTCCATCCTATAGAGGCAAATCTTTCCTGTGACAAAATGGGATCCAATGTAATAAAACTAAGTCAACCAACGAACTAGATTCTTGTACCGGATCTCCTCTCTGGTAAACAAGAATACCAGGAGCACTCATTCAAGGGTACTACGACTATGCTTGCACCTCATGGTACCAAAGCACCTCAAAGGCACTAAAAACAAGATTACAAACATCACAAAACAAACTGGTCAGACTACTGCTTGACCTTACTCCTAAAACCCACCTCACCCCTGCCCACTTTGACAACCTAGGATGGCTTAGAGTAGACGACAGAGTACAGCAACTTGCAATGGGCCTGGTCTACAAGATACACTACACCACTAAGATACCCATGTGCATGTCGAAATACTTCCCAAAGGTCAGTGAACACCAGAGGGAGTTCCACAAATCATGTTCAACCCAGATAAAATAATTAAAAAAGTAAAAAAAAAAAAAAAAAAAACCTTTTTTTTAATAAAAGAAAAATCGTCATAACTTAGAAATGAGATTGCATAGGTCTATGAATCGATATCACGATTCTGTTTCGATTAATTGCCCAGCCCTACAGTGTGTACAGTAAGTTAGCTTGGTGATCATAATTGTGATGTAGGCTAAGCTGGCTAGCTACTGTTAGCATACAAGCTTTTACAAACACTGTAGCCTACTACTTACAACTTTTTTTCTGATCCAGATGCATAAGTCCACTTCTTCATGTTGCTCAGTTGCTGGTTTATACTTCGGTCCTAATGTTGGCGCAAAGTTTAATTTAGCCTGTGTTGTTATAGCTGTACAGCTTACTAAACTACTAGCTTGCTATGTTTCACACAGTCAAAACGGGTCCAGCTGCAGGTTCGGAGGTTAGGTTTAGCTCGGGCCAATCTCAAGTTTCTCAAGTTTCTTTATTAGTTGTCATACAGAAGTACAGAATACTTTTATACAAAATGCTTCTTTCTGTTACATTTTGTATAAAAGTATTCTGTACTTCTGTATGACAACTAATAAAGAAACTTGAGAAACTTGAGATTGGCCCGAGATAAACCTAACCTCCGAACCTGCAGCTGGACCCGTTTTGACTGTGCGATGCAGCAATCTCTGATTGGATTTTCAAGGCTGCCAATCATTCATCCTCCGTGTATTATTGGATTGTCAAGGCTGTCAATCATTCAATCCCCCATTCAATGGCAAGAGTTTAACTGCACAGACCGTGCTTAGATGAAGTTAATAGCCTATTTTGATTGGCTATTATTTATTATTTATTTAAATTGGGTCAACCTGTGCAGATATTCTGCACGAATATTACTGCAGTCATTACTGCAGTGCAGGCCTGCTCAGAGCTGTCAATTTTTGCCATTTTTGAAAAAAAAATTAATTCACTGGCATTTTTTTTACAGAGGAAAACATTTCTAATAAAAAGAATAATAATAATAATAATTAAAAAAAAATATATATAGGCCTATATATGTAAATTAATAATAATTATGAATTAATGTGTGAGTGAATGGGTGAATGTGAGGACGAAAATTGTAAAGTGCTTTGGATAAAAGCATTATATAAAATGTACCATTTACTATGAAGATATTAATATCCTCTGGACATTTAAAATACTTAATGACCAACCAATTCACCCCAGTCTGCAGTTGTTTTTATATTGTTTTATATTCATTGTGCTATATTTTCACCATTGGTTGAGCTTACTCTCAGCGTTAAAGGCGTACTTCACCAATTGAGCTATAATTAACACAACACAAGGATTCATTGTCCCAATTGAGATCATTAGTGGCCATATTCAATCTCATTTACTCTCAATGACTGTCAAACTAAATGAATGTGTGCAAAGTTTTTGGATGTGTGTGAGATTATGTGCCAAATAAATCAGCATTCACACATTGTTTTTTGGTGAAGTGGCCCTTTAAATCAGGGGCAACATCTATTTCCAAATGAAGGAATGATTTTTGGGTGCCAAGTGTGTGGCTTATTGGGAGGGGAAATTCCTAGGTTCCATAAAACACAAATATGCACATTGCACACACACACACACACACACACACACACACACACACACACGCGCGCGCGCGCGGCACACACACACACACACACACACACACACACACACACACACACACACACACACACACACACACACACACACAAACACACACACACATGCGCGGGCGCGCACACACACACACACGCACACAAACCAACCAAACACACACACCTGCAAACACACGGAAACACTCACATACTTGATCATAAACACAAACCAAGCAATTGACACTGCATGGAAACTGAGTAGTGGTCCGGCGTGTGCGAGTGGAAATGCACTTAACTTCACTACACTTCCATTTATTTCTCTCTCCCTCAAAATAACCCTTTCCATCCCCACAGGAGTCATTATAATTAACATTTCAGAGCCAGGCCCAGACTACAGACTTAATTTATTATTAACCAACTCTGTCAGGCTCTGCCTGTTTCCAGCGATATCATTGTCCAAGAGCTCTCTGAAAGAGATGAGAGGAAGAGAGAGAGAGAGAGAGAGAGAGAGAGAGAGAGAGAGAGAGAGAGAGAGAGAGAGAGAGAGAGAGAGAGAGAAGAGAAGCGGGAGAGGATAGGAGAGGACAGAAGAGGGAAAGGAGAGAGGGAGGAAGAGATAGAAAAAAAGAGAGAAAGAGGGATAGGGAGAGGAAGGGGAGGGGGGAGGGGGAGGGAGAGAAAGAGAAAGAGAAAGAGAAAGAAATTAAGAGAGAGATAAAGGAGTAAAGAAAAAATATCTCCTTGTGTACTAATCGTCAATGCATTGCAATGTGATTTATCTGTAGATACAGCTGCATGTCGTGGTTATTGGCCTAAACAAGAAAGAACGAGAGGGGAGAATGGCACAGTAGATAGACACGACTTCTACAGCCCAGTACAGAGAATGACCTGCTTGGGACACAGGAGATAACGTCTCCTCATGTATTCACTGAGCGGCCGTGTTTTCCCACCATCTGACTGACCCTCCGTTCTATATCTATCGCCTGTCCTGTGCACTGGCCTGAGGACACACACACACAGACACACAGACACAGACACACACACACACACACACACACACACACACACACACACACACACACACACACACACACACACACACACACACACGATATAGATGTTGGTGGAGAGGTTTGGGACACTCTGAGGAGCTGTGGGTGGTGAGTTCTGATGGAGGAGGGGGGTTGGGGGAGAGAGAGTGAAGGAGGGAGAGAGAGAGAGAGAGAGAGAGAAGGGGGAGAGAGAGAGCTGAAGAAGAGGGGAGGAAGAAGAAAGAGGAAAGAGGAGGATGAGGAGACGACGGACTGAGGGTGTTGGGTTTTCATATGCCTCCCCGCCCCCTCGCTCTGTCTTTGACTGACAGCTTGTCACTGTGACGTCTTCTTCCATCTCAGTTGTACGGGCGGAAAAAATTAATGTCACACACAAACACACACACACCCAAATGAATGCATAGCCTTTATGACTCCCTGTCATCTCCACGGCGACTCACCTTTTATCAACGCTCCAAATAACATTACACACACACACACACACACACACACACACACACACACACACACACACACACACACACACACACACACACACACACACACACACACACACACACACACACACACACACACACACACACACACACACACACACACACACACACACACACACACACACACACACACACACACACCCACCCACAACCCACACACACACTCACGCCTGCCGACTGGACGGTCCGGTCAAGGGACATTAAATCAGACGGCTGTGAAATGTCATAATAAAAACCGAATGCTAACAGCTTCTCTCTCTCTCATCCCTCTCTCTCTCTCTCTCCATCCATCACTTTCTCTCTCTTTCCATTCTTCTCTCTCTCCATCACCCCCATCTCTCCATTCCTCTCTATCTCTCTCTCCATCATCCCTCTTTCTCTCTCCCTCTGCTCATCTCTCATTGCTATCAGTCACCCTCTCTCTCGCGCCATCCTCTCCTCCACTCCCCTTCATCACTCCATCGCCACCTCTGTCTGTATAGCGTGCCTGTTCTCAGGAGTGGTTCAGAGTGGGTGGCGTAGGTGTGTGTATGGTACTGTGTGTGTGTGTATGTGTGTGTTGGGGGGGGGGGCACTTGAGAAGAGGTCACCCTGTCCCCTCCTCTCTCACCCGCCCCTCTCAGCGCCACCCCAGGCCCATTAAGAGCCATTAGCGGGCGTCCTCCCTTGCCATCCACATGCATAAATCTCTTTCTCTCCCTGTGTCTGAATGGAGCAGTAATTACACATAACGGGAAGGTTACACAGAGCATCGCAAGACAATCCTCACTAAGTGAGTGGATTTCACTGCGTTTCACATGCAGGTGCCTTTGTCTGAATATAATGTAGCTTTTTGTTTTTTATCATATATATTTTTTGGGGGGGGGGGGGGGTTGCACACCCCCATGTGCACACAAACAAGTATAAACACATGTACCTGTATCGGCAAGAGCACACATTTGCATGGACACGTTTATTCTCAGTGTGCTGTCAATGG
>NC_140165.1:134221585-134406585 GCF_963971535.1 Notolepis coatsorum | reverse complement strand
CAGGGTCAGGTCCAGCTTGTGTGTGCGCTCTTTACTGAGGCCTGTCAGCTCTATCGTACACCTGGAGTGGACCCATGACAATACACACATACATAAGATACAAACACACACACATGATCATGTGCCCGAACACACACGCACACACACACACACAATCACGTGCACACACTAGGGCTGTCCCCGACTAAGGATTTGGATGGTCGACTAGGATTGGCAAAAATTTGCCGTTAGTCGACTATTGGTCGACTTAAAAAAAGAAGAAAAAAAAAGAAAAAAGTATAATATTTTAACTTTTTTTAATTTTTTATTTTTTATCATTCCATTTGGGCTGTGGGGGGGTGCTTAATGTCTGAGGGAGTCGACGGAAGGCTTCTTGTCCTCTGCAAAAGCATGCAATTGGTCCACTGATGGATACATCTTGATATTTGTCTAGTCTAGTGTGTTCATTAGATGGGTGAAATCCTCTTTCAGTGCCTCTGTGCCTGTTTTCATAGGCAGTTAGCCTCTGGTATGCGTGCCATTAGCGTTAGCCACGCTTCTAGGCCTCTTTTCTTTTGGAAAAAATGATAAAAAAAATATATATATATTTTTATATTCGACTAAGAGGTTGGCCAGTCGACTACGGCTCCTTTCGACCGATTAGTCGACTAATCGATTAATAGGGGTCAGCCCTAGCACACACACACGTGGACATAATTCAAATTAGGGATGCCCCGATCAATCAGCCAGCGATCGGTATCGGCCGATATTCAGTATAAATATGAGATCTGTGAATTCCGATAATGCTTTATTTTCGCAGATCGTGAAAACCGATCGAAAACATGATCCAATTTCCAATCCAATCCAAGTTCTCACTCACTGACTTCTCTCTCAGGCACACAGCTGCTGCTGCTGCATCGCACTGCCCCTCCCCCTCCCAGACCCATGTCATGTCAACAAGCTCCGGCAATAGTCTAGTGACAGTCAGTGCATGAGCAGCTCCGTGAGCTATCGTTAGCTACCTAGCTAACGTTACTGTTTAAACAAAATGACCCAGTCAACTATCTATTCACTTTTAGTTTAATACATGAGTCATTGTCTAACGTTATCTAGCTGGCTAGCTACTGATAGCTCCTGATATGAATAAATGCTCCGGCAATAGTCTAGTGCATGAGACCTCCGTTAGCTAGGTAGCTAACGTTAGCTGACGTTAGCTCACTGTTTAAACGAAATGACCCAGTAAACTAAATAGTTCACTTTAGTTTAAGGGGAACTATCTTATAAATGGCCTTTTTGAGTGTTTAGCATTGTTTCCTAGCTATGTGAACTTATATTAATATGATCTATGTCTCAAAATTCTCATATTGGCGCATTCTTCCAATTCTCCTCTCACAATATTCACCCTCACTGAACTGAGTCATTTGAAAATGTGCGCGATATGTGATGTCAGAGAGACACCGCTGCATGTTAATATTCAGGCGGCGCCGGCACGGCGCAGTGGTTTAGGAGCCCAGGCTCAAAACGGCTCGAGATCTTGAGGTAGAAAAATGCTGTTTTTGAGGACTTGATTAGAAATACAAAACAATGAATAAAAAAAATATATATATTACAGAGGTGTTCCATAGACTCACAGGAATTGTGTAAAAGTGCCCAAATAGTGAAAGAAATAGTAAAATAGTTCCCCTTTAATAGATGAGGCATTGTCTAATGTTATCTAGCCGGCTAGCAGTAGCTACAGATAGCTCCTGATATCAATGTCTAATAACATAATTGACATTATTCGTTTTTTCAGCTGTTGGCTAATTAGCTATCATGCTTCATAACTGAACACATACGTTTCAGACCCTGTTAGTCAAGTTGAACTATCGCTCTGACTGGGGACGCTGAGGGCATGCTGAATGTGATTTGACCAAAGCAGAGTATACACACAGACAGTGGAGCTGTTTGCAGATAGCGAGCATTTTGACTTGTTGCGTGGTGGCGATGTCTCGCAGATAATACAACTACAAGTATAATTATATAATATATATATTTTATTTAAAAAATATATATATATTATATATTTATAAAAAAAAATATAAAACCAAAAACGATCGGTATCGGCAGTGTATCGGCCGATATGGCTCATAGACGATCGGTGATCGGTATCGGTGGCAAAAAACGTGATCGGGGCATCCCTAATTCAAATGAATGAGAATATTGTGAAATACTGTTCATTGTGTCTAAATTAGTGCTGTCAATGGATTAAAATATTTAATCGCGATTAATCGCAAATTAATGGCATTTTTATTATAATTTTTTTTTTATCTACCTTAAACGGATCTTTTTCAAGTTCCAAGTTTTAATACTCTTATCAACATGAGAGTCAACAAATGCTTGCTTTATGCAGCCATTTAACACAAAAGGATGACCCTCATGCATTGCAAATTTGCATCAAATTCAAAACAGAGTGATGCACAAAATAACTTAAAAGAAAATAATAATTTAAAACAATGAATAAAGTGTGCATGAAATAATAGGGAAAAGAAAACGTTAGGAACTTGTTACATTGTAATACATTTTGAGTTAATTTTCATAACGCGATAATTTGCTGTGTAATTAATTAATCAAATTAACGCGATAGACTGACAGCCCTAGTATATATATATCACCCCCCCCCTCTCATGGATATGTGAAGGATGGGAGATATTATTAACACACCTGCGCATCATTAGTTCACCCACATCTCACGTGCACACACCCCAGACACACACACTACAAAGCCACTAGGTTAGTCAGAAATAAGTTGAGTGGAGGTAAGGTTGGAGTTGTGACATAGAGAGAGAGAGAGATTGAGATATTCAGAGTTGTGTAAGGTGAGAGGTAGTGAGAGGAGAGGTGAAGGCGAGAAGGTGTTCATTGTGTACTGGACCCTAGACTGGCTGAGAAACCCCCTTGTGTACTGACCCTGGACCGGACGACTACCCTGAGTATTGAACAATCCCTTTTTCTCTACAAGAGCATGTTTTGTGTTTTTGACCATCGGACTGTATTACGACCATTCTCTTGCCTATCGAACTGGATTCTGCCCTTATTCAATAAATATTCTTATTGGTTGATATTGCTCTTGTGTGGACATTCAAATGTGTTTGCATTTGAACCGTGGCGAGTCTGAACCCCACCAGGCTCGTCACAATATATATAGAAGAGACATAGAAGCGTGGCTAACGACGCTAGCGAAGCAAACAGCGAGCGGAACGGAGCTCACGACGCTAATAGCAGGAATACCGGAGCTCACGCTAACACTAGCGAAGCAAACAGTTTGCATGCCGGAGCTCACGCTAATGCTAGCGAAGCTAACAGCCGGCACATCGGAGCACACGCTAATGACGAGACGATGAGGAAAACAGAGCCACGAGCGACACGGCTAGCAAACACGACCCAGACCGAGCTAACGGCTAACAGCGAAGAGACTATCATGCGCCGAGGAGAACGTCGCGGTAGCCAACGCCGAAGGTACGGGCCCAGCGTTAACATGCCGGCTATTGAGAAGGCTAACGAGGCTTCACCAAGGCCACAGGACTGTGGTAAGAACCGGCAGACTAGGCCTAGCCCAAAAACAAACGGCCCCAAAACTGTTGGAAAGAAAAATGCTAACTTTACACAGAAAATAGACTGCATACTGATTGGAGATTCCACAACAAGGTATGTGGAAACACAGAAAATATCTGTCTAGACAATACATCTGTGAAAGAGCTGGCCGAAATACTTCCAACACTAATCAGACCGGGCATAACAAAAATTTTCATTCACTCTGGATCGTTTGACATCCTGCGAAAGAAGACTGGCACAGAGACTTTGAAAGACAATTTCACATGTTTAATGAACACACTAGACAAACATCAGTCTGTGTACATAGACACTGATGTGTCCATCAGTGGACCAATTGCATGCTTTCGCAGAGGACAAGAAGCCTTCAGTCGACTCCTAAATTTTAATTCATGGTTAGGGGCTGCATGTCTTGTACACGGCCTGAAATTCATTGACAACTTCAATGTTTTCTGGAATAACCCAGAACGTTTTCAAAGAAATGGCTTCTTCCCAAATCGCTTAGGTTCAAAGCTCCTATCAGCAAACATGCATCATGCCTTAATGGCCTCCAAGAATATTAAACTCATACCAGCACGAGAGATAATCACGAAGGACACAATCTCACCACGAATTGCAGCAGCAACACAAGGCGCCCCCCCCCCCCCCCCCCCCCCCATATCACACAAGGCCATCTCGTCTGATCAAATGTCCCCGAAAGCACAGTACAGTCAGTACGGTGCAGTATAGCACAATTGCCATGCCATCTCTCAAAACATACCGGTAATCATAACCAGCCAATGGCATGGTGAAAAGAAATATACGCCATCAATGCGTTTACCTGCTATTAACCTCAGGGCCATCAAGGTCAAGCCAAAGCAGACCTCCTCTAAAGAAGTCCAACAAATAAAATTAGCTTTCCTAAATGTCAGATCACTGAATAATAAAACATTCTTAGTAAATGATCTGATTAAAGAAAATAACTTAGATTGCATCTGCCTAGTAGAGACATGGCTAAATAATGACACAGCTACATCAATAATGATAGACGCTTGTCCACCAGACTATAACTTTTTTCAAATACCCAGAAAAAATAAAAGGCGCGGAGGAGTTGCAGCAATCTTCTCCTCAAAACTCTTGTTTAGAATCACAGAACTAGGCGAGTTCATGTCAATGGAATATCATGCCATTGAACTAAAAACAGAATCAACTATTATTGTCACATTATTACATGGCGTTTTCACATTCGCCGAAATGCTTGCTTGTGATTGGTCAATAGCCCCCCGACAGCGGTCATTATCAGACAATAATGACCGCTGTGGGACAATAATGACCGCTGTGCGCAGCTGTTCGCAATCAAGCCCACTGACACACACTGTTTCAGTGCAATTAGACACTGCCGGTGTTCTGCTGCCGGCGATGACAGGGGGCGGAGCCAGAACGCAGCCAGAACCAGTGTTGCGAGTCGATGTAAAATGAATTAGGTATATTGTTAGTAAGTTAGCCATGTAATAAGCGGGATAATGTATAGCTATACTCGATCATTGTCGCAAAATAATTGACCTTCACTGACGTTTAAAACACCTCGCTGAGGCGGCTCGGTATTTTAAACTCTGTGTCAGTCAATTATTTTGCGACAATGACCTCGTAGCTATACATTATCCCTTACATATACCGCCCGCCTAGACACTCACCAATATTTATACAGGAGCTCTCTGAACTGATCTCACTATGTGTTACCGGATATGATAAGGTGATCCTAAATGGAGACTTGAACATCCATTTTAATAAGAAAACAGACTCCAAAACTATAGAACTAAAAAATCTACTGGATAGCTTTGACCTAATACAGCATATAACAAATGCAACTCACAGGCTTGGGAATACACTAGACTTAGTTATAACAACAACTGGGCTAAGCATAACAAATATCTCAATAACTGAATTACCTCTCTCCGACCATCACTGTATATTTTTTGATACTCAAATAACCCTTACTAAAACAAAAAAAGAAATCATAGTTAAAAAGAGGCTCCTAAACGACAAAGCTGAATCAAAGTTCATTGATCTTATCAGACTACATGAACCACACAATCATGACAGCTCTCTAAATGAAATGATAGAAAATCTCAATGATGCAATGTCATCTATATTAAATTCTGTCGCCCCATTAAAAACGAAAAAGAAGAAAACTAGAGCCTCGCCCTGGTTGAACTATAATGCTGTCAACAAAGAAAAAAGGAAATGTCGTGCAGCGGAGCGAAAATGGAGAAAAACAAAAACCACCATATGCTGTGATATACAAAGATGCTTTAACTCAGTCGTGCCCAACCAGTCGAACGCGATCGACCGGTAGGTCGCGCGCTGGTTTCAAGTAGGCCGCGAGATTATTTTGGAAAATCATTTAATTTGATTTGATTTGGAGGGGAGGACAATACACGTTCGAGCAGTCCTGTGTATAAAAGGCAGCCTGCGCCAATCGATACCGTCTACATTCCGGACAGCGAGCTTCACCATAGGGATGCAAATTGATGCCTTTGTTTTCATGGAGTGGCATGAGTGGGGGTCGGGCCCATCACCTGGCAGGTACAGTATAAACGTGGCTCCAGACCAGTCACTCGAAACTGCAAGATGAATGGAACACCACCAGCTAAAAAGAGGTTCATTCAGAGGACGCTTGTTTTCAACAACGCAAGCAAGACTTCACTGCCGCCGCCGCCAGGACCCTCCGACGAGCTGCGCCTGCCACCGCCGCCGCCAGGGAGCAGCTCCAACGCCGCCTCCGATGAGCTGCCGGATAGCACCAGCGTCAGCGCCGCAAGCAGAACCGGAGCAGCCAAAAGACCAAAAACATATCATTTCCATGAAGAGTGGGAGGAGGCTTACTTTTTTGTTTATTTCAACGCAAAGTCAGTATGTCTGATTTGTAAACAAACTGTGGCTGTGCCGAAAAAGGGTAATTTGGAGCGGCATTATACAACGATGCACAAGAAACACCGCGCGGATTTTCCTCCAAAAACAGTACTACGAAGAACAGCACTCCAGCAGCTGAAGTCTTCACTAGTGGGACAACAGTCTACTTTTACGAAGCCCAGCACCAAGGCAAAAGCTGCAACAATTGCTTCTTATCGTGTCAGTCACATTCTCGCTAAAAAGAAAAAATCCTTTAAAGACGGCGAATGTGTAAAAGAGGCATTGACTGCCGCTGCCGATTCACTCTTCGGTAATTCCAAGTATCACACAGAGATTATGGATGCTGTTAAAGACCTTCAGCTGTCACGTAATACTGTGACCCGGCGCTGTGAGGAAATGTCCGAAGATGTCCACCAGCAACTCATGAGGGACATTAATACATGCGAGTGTGCCACACTGTTTAATCTGGACAGCCATGCTGTGGAGAACGAGATCCTCACACTTCAAACTGACATTGAGATTAAAGCCAGGGCAACACAAGGGATGAAGGCAGAGTTCTGGGAGCTACTGCTGCCTGAGAAGTACCCCAATCTCAGGAGATGTGCCATGAACTTAACAGCATGTTTTGGATCAACCTACCTGTGTGAGTCTGCTTTCTCTCACATGAAGATCATCAAGTCCAAGTACAGAACCACATTAACAGATGACCATCTTGTGGACTGCCTGAGGCTTGCAACCAGCTCCTACAACCCAGACATTGAAAAACTAGCTACCTCTCCCCAGTGCCAGCGTTCTCACTAAGGTAGAGACATTAAAAAAAAACAGATAAAGGAGAACTATCAGTGACTTTTGACAGACCTTTTTGTGGAATTGTTTTTTGGTTGTATTCCATTTTTATATGGCATATAATATTTTCTGTCATGTGCATATTGAATGGGTAATACTATTACTACTAATACTAGCCTTATGCACCTTATGACACATTTTCTGTCATGTGCATATTGAATGGGTAATACTATTACTACTAATACTAGCCTTATGCACCTTATGACACTGAATACTGTGAATATATTTTTCAGTTAGTTAGAATCTAACTAACTGAAAAATATATTCACAGTGTCATAAGGTGCATAAGGCTAGTATTAGTAGTAATAGTATTACCCATTCAATATGCACATGACCGAAAATATTATATGGCATATAATATTTTCTGTCATGTGCATATTGAATGGGTAATACTATTACTACTAATACTAGCCTTATGCACCTTATGACACTGAATATATTTTTCAGTTAGTTAGATAGTAAATTATATTGACATTTGTGTTGTTTTTACTACCTGTACCCCCCCCCCCCCCCCCCCTTCCCCCATGCTGCTATTATGCCTGAATTTCCCCAAGGGGATCAATAAAGGAATATCTTATCTTATCTTAGCCGAGAGTAGGACAAATTTGGGTTGGTAGCTCTCGGCTAGGTGGCAAATTAAAAAGTAGATCTTGGTTCAAAAAAGGTTGGGCACCCCTGAACGGCTTATAATAAAACCATCCGCTTAGCAAGGAAAGATTACTTCTCTAAAATCATTACAGAAAATGCTGGAAACTCCAGAATCCTTTTTTCCACTATTAATGTACTACTCAACACTGCCCCTACACCTCCTCAGTCATCAACGGTTAAGTGTGAAGAACTCGCACTATTCTTTAACAACAAAATAACCTTGATCAGGGCCAGCATTACTCATGATGGAAATAAAGCTGATTGCGGCAAACCGCGCAATGTAACCATGAGAAGTTTCACATGCATCACATTAGATGTACTCTGCAAAACTGTCTCAGAATGTAACTCCTCCACCTCAGACATTGACCCTATACCTACAGCTTTCTTCAAACAGGTATTTAATAGTGTTTCAAGCCCTGTGCTAGATATCATAAACACTTCCCTTAGGACTGGTATTTTCCCAGATGCCTTTAAAACAGCAGTTGTAAAGCCATTACTAAAAAAACCTAACTTGGATAGTAATGAAATGGCAAATTATCGTCCAATATCCAACCTACCATTCATTAGTAAAGTACTTGAAAAGATAGTTTCAGTTCAAATAAATTCCTTTCTTGAAGAAAACAACATCTTAGAAGAATTTCAATCAGGATTCAGAAAATATCATAGCACTGAAACTGCCCTCACCAAAATAATCAGTGACCTCAGACTAAACTCTGACGAGAATAAGATCTCCATCCTTATCCTGTTAGATCTCAGTGCAGCATTTGATACAATCGATCACGATATTCTAATCGATCGTCTTGAAAACCATGTCGGTTTCTCAGAACATGTGCTGGGCTGGTTTAAAACATACATCAGAGGGAGGAAATTCTATGTTAAACTAGGAGATCACATGTCTGATATATACGACAACAACTATGGAGTTGCACAAGGGAGTTGCTTAGGTCCTTTACTCTTCTCCCTTTACATGTTACCGCTGGGTGATATCATCAGAGAACATAATGTAGATTTCCATAGCTATGCGGATGATACACAACTGTACATATCTGCTGAACCAAATGATACAGCGATTAGCTCCATTACAGACTGCTTACTGGCAATAAATAAATGGATGAGTAAGAACTTCCTGAAACTAAACGAGAACAAAACTGAAATTCTAATTATCGGCTCCAAAACTAAAAAAGAAACATTAATAAAGAACCTGGGGGGACTAACCCCTTGGATCAAATCTGAGGTCACTAGTCTTGGGGTTATCATAGATTCAGAACTGAACTTCAATTCTCATATTAGCAAAGTGACGAAAACATCGTTCTTCCATCTCAGAAATATAGCAAAAGTACGACCATTTATTAATCAGAACGATGCTGAGAAGCTAATTCATGCATTCATATCTAGCCGGTTAGACTACTGTAATGCACTTTTCACAGGTCTCCCTAAGAAAACCACAGAGAGGCTTCAGCTAATCCAAAACTCTGCAGCCCGACTGCTAACTAGAACCAAAAGGAGAGAGCACATTAGTCCAGTCTTAGCTGCTTTACACTGGCTTCCTGTAACATTTAGAATTGACTTTAAGGTCCTTCTCCTTACATACAAAGCTCTAAATGGACAGGGACCTAGCTACATCGCCAACATGTACCACTACACCACGGCGGCACGGTGGTGTAGTGGTTAACACTGTCGCCTCACAGCAAGAAGGTCCAGGGTTCGATTCCCGCTTGGGGACCAGGTTTCCATGATGCCAGGTACCCAGGTGGGGTATCTCCCAGGCCTTTCTGTGTGGAGTTTGCATGTTCTCCCCGTGCTCGCAAGGGTTTCCCCCCCGATAAGATAAACCCAATGGAAAAACATGCACAACAACAGATCGCTAACGCTGTGGCGTCCTTGACGAAGACGGACAGGAGCACTTGGATTGGTCCCCTGGCGCGGCTCACGTTGACGCCTGTCTGCTCCCGGCTGCCCTTGGGGGGGAAGGACGACGGGATGGGTTAATCGCAGAGACAAATCGCATCGGCGATCCTAAAAAGACAATGCATGCGTGTGTGTTCCGGTGTGTGTGCTAAACTAACCGCTGTGTGTACCACTAAAAACATTGAGTGTCGTTGCATGCCAAATAAAGACCTCTGCAACAGGTCCTGCATTATTATATTATCATTATTATTATTAACACTCTAATAAATTACACACCAGCAAGAACACTGCGATCATCAGCTGCTGGACTACTAGAGGCTCCCAGAAGCAGTCAAAAGAGGATCGGTAATGCAGCCTTTATCAACTATGCCCCAAAACTATGGAACAAACTACCCCAAAACATCAGGGAAGCCAACTCGCTAGACATCTTTAAAAGACAGCTTAAAACCTATCTCTTTGCTCAGGCATTTCACTGATAGATATCTGCTACCACCTAGTGGCAAGAGGAAACATCAGGGATATCCTGACACAACTTGTATTTACCTGCACTATTCTTACCCTGCCTACTCTTGTACACTGCCTATCAAATTCATGTGTCGGTTATTGCACTTTTTACTTCTTACTGATGACTATTTTTAAACTGAATCATTTTAAACTATTTTTATTATTTGCTAGATCCAAATGTGAAACACTGTGATTATTTGTATTACTGAATAGAGAGCCTATTAGGATGCTAGATCCTAATGTGAAACACTGTGATTTGCCATATCTTGCTATGCTCGCTCATGCCTGTATTTTTTATGTCCGTTCTATTTTATAATTTTTTGACAATTTTTAAACTGAATCATTTTAAACTATTTTTACTATTTGTGTTACTGAAAACTGTAAGCGGAGAGCCTATTGGGATGCTAGATCCTAATGTGAAACACTGTGATTTGCCATACCTTGCTACCTGTCTATCTTTTTATGCTCGCTTATGCCTGTATTTTTTACTGTTGTGAAGCACTTTGAACTGCAACCCCTGTATGAAAAGTGCTATACAAATAAAGTTATTATTATTATATATATAATTTTTTAATATAAATCATTCTTTCCAAAAGCAAAGAGGCCTAGAAGCGTGGCTAATGCTAATGGCGCACATACCAGCAAGGCTAACTGCCTAATAAAACGGGCACAGAGGCACTGAAAGAGGATTTCACACACTAGACATATCAAGATGTATCCATCAGTGAACCAATTGCATGCTTTCACAGAGGACAAGAAGCCTTCAGTCGACTTCTTCAGACATTAAGCAAAAATAATAATATATATATATATATATTTTTTTGCATTCAGGGGGTAGTCGACCATTGGCAAATTTCGGCCAATCAAAGTCGACTATACAAATCCTCAGTCGGGGACAGACCTAGACCAGGCACAGATAATAGGGTCTTGTAAACCCTCCTGGCGCTACCTAGGCGTCAACACCAGCTAGAGCCTGTTGCCAGGCGAATTCTTCCCATACAGGCAGTTTAAGGCGGATGCAGAAATTATTTACATTACATTACAATTATTTATTCCCTATATGGTAAATCGATGGTAATATCACTCCGCAAGTCGTCACAGGGAGTATATAAACCCCCCTGAAAGTTTTTTGCGTCTTTTGCCAAAAGCCCAATAGCGAGCGGCCATGGAATTATTTTCTTCCCAGGATTATGAGCCATGCACACAGTTTGAAACGACCGTGTAAGTACTCTTTATAGGAAATTTTTTTTCTTTTTTTTTAGCAAATGCAATGTTTTAAAATAGCCACATTGCTGTATTTAGTTACTGGGTCATATTCTATAATATATTTAATTTAATTTTTGCGGGAAAGCTAACGTTGCTAATACTGTGCACACGCCCACGATGCGCCGTGCACGCGCTTGTGCCCGACGGACAACGTATATATTTAGTAGTGCTGTCAATCGATTAAAATATTTAACTTGATTAATCGCACGATTGTCCATAGTTAACTCGCGATTAATCGCAAATGAATCGAATTTTTTTTATTTAAAGGGGAACTATTTTACTATTTCTTTCACTATTTGGGCACTTTTACACAATTCCTGTGAGTTTATGGAACACCTCTGTAATTTTTTATTTTTTTTAATTCATTGTTTTGTATTTCTAATGAAGTCCTCAAAAACAGCATTTTTCTACCTCAAGATCTTAAGCCGTTTTGAGCCTGGGCTCCAACCACTGTGCCGCCTGAACATTATCATGCAGCTGAGTCTCTCTGACATCACAGATCAGCACATTTTCAGATGACTCAGTTCAGTGAGGGTGAATATTGTGAGAGGAGAATTGGAAGAATGCGCCAATATGAGAATTAGAGACATAGATCATATTAATATAAGTCCACATAGCTAGGAAACAATGCTAAACACTGAAAAAGGCCATTTATAAGATAGTTCCCCTTTAAAAAAAATGTCTACCTTAATTAAACAGATCTTTTTCAAGTTCCAAGTTTTAATACTCTTATCAATATGCGAGTCAACAAATGCTTGCTTTATGCAGCCATTTAACACCAAAGGATGACCCTCATGCATTGCAAATTTGCATCAAATTCAAAACAGAGTGATGCACAAAATAACTTAAAAGAAAATAATAATTAAAAACAATGAATAAAGTGTGCATGAAATAATAGGGGAAAGAAAACGTTAGGAACTTGTTACATTCACACACACAAGGGC
This sequence comes from Notolepis coatsorum, assembly GCF_963971535.1. Lineage (NCBI taxonomy): Eukaryota > Metazoa > Chordata > Actinopteri > Aulopiformes > Paralepididae > Notolepis > Notolepis coatsorum. Next base: position 134,394,010 of record NC_140165.1, on the reverse strand, counting down.
TGAGTAATCACACACCCCCCCCCCCCTCTCTCTCACACACACACTCTCCCAGCTCTCTTTCTCTCTTGCCCCTTCCTCATCTCTCTCACCCCCCTCTCTCTCTATATCTCACTCACACACACACACACGCACGCACGCACACACACACACACACACACACACACACACACACACACACACACACACACACACACACACACACACACACACACACACTTCAGAAACAAACATAGTATCAATGAGCGCATCAATAATACACCTGAGTGAAGTCTAAAAAAATAAATAAAAATTAAAATAATAAAAAGAAAAAAAATGTAAATAATTTGTGAGTTAAAAAAAATTGTGGCGTTAATAGAATCGGGCGATAACGCGTTAATACCGCGTTAACTTTGACAGCCTTAATATTTAGCAAATGCAATGTTTTCAAATAGCCACATTGCTGTATTTAGTTGATTCAATATTGGGTCATATTCTATATATAATATATTTCATTTGTATCAACCCAGAACGGAGGATGACAGCTGGCTAACAACAAGGAAGTTGAGATGACAGCTGGCTAACAACAAGGAAGTCGAGATCCAGAGGGCTCTGGCTACCCCCCGCCCCCAGGGAAGATGCTTCTAGGGAGGCAGAGAGTATGGAGGAAGACAAGGCTCAGTCTAGGAAGAGAATGGGGTACATTTTAAGAAACATTTTAACACACACATTTTCTTTTATCTAATCTAGTTTAATTAATTAATTCATAACTTTTGAACAATAGATGCTATTTCTAATCTGTCAGCTGTTCTATATTGCCAACAAGATTGTCTACATTCCTCAAATGTTTCTGATCCCATGTAAGGAAAGTGCTTGAAAATAAATTTGTATCTTAAGTTCAACAAGTTCAAGTGCAACTACATTATGAAGAATAATAACAATAATATTGATTATATGATAATCATACACATATTTTATATCATTGGAAAGCCCTAGTTGTTAGCGTCAAAATGGTACCAAATATGAGGTACTTTGAAATACCCAGTAACTAATAATCTATCACAAACCGATGCAAGTTCATGTTCAGGGATTTTTGAAATGGGCCTGTAGGAGTAGGAGGGTTGCAAGCTTAATTATTATTATTATTATTATTATTATTATTATTATTATTATTATTATTATTATTATTATTATTATTATTATTATTATTATTATTATTATTATTATTATTATTATTATTATTATTATTATTATTATTATTATTATTATTATTATTATTATTATTATTATTATTATTATTATTATTATTATTATTATTATCTTTACATTATATCAAAGTACAATTTCTTACCTACAGAATAAGCCATCACTTGTACAAATCGGGCGGATACTTTTCAATCTATGTCTTATTAACAAAGATGATAACACAATATCCCGTTTTGAGCTACAGAGCCTCAAAGGGGCTGTTTGCTGTTCTCTTAAGATGCATGCAGAACTACAAATACCCACTGGCCTTTGCCACCTAACCCCTCCCCCACCTAACACCTTTCCCAGGTGAGAAGCATTCACTGGTAGGGGGTAGGTCCACGAAAGTTACCATAGCTCAGCGTATGTACTACGCTGTCTCTATGTGTTCGGGAGACTCATAAATCATGCATAAAAACCTGATTATAATCATGTCTCTGCCACAACCACAGCACGAGCTGTGACTGAATTACGCGAAGGGGAGCATTATGGCAGGAGACTGCCAGGTATTTTCAAAGTAAAATACCCGGAAGACTAATGAAAATAAAATACATTTCCTTTTAAACAACTTTATTCTTTCTTTGCGGCCCGGTACCAAATGATCCACGGCCAGGTACCGGTCCGCGACCCGACCTCTGCTATAGAGCCCTCTCTCTATACTCCGTTATGCGCAAGTTTACAGACTTTCGGAGCGCGTACTGGAGTAATTATTCAATGCGACTGCTAGCCAGCTTTTGTGCGACGGAGAAATACAATTGCAATTGTGACGGAGAGAAGATCATCTCCCGATTCAGATACAATTGAACACAAACGGTTCCAAAGATATGAATGTTTCTCGGGATATTTTCACACCGCCAACAAAGTACTGGGCCCGTTGTATCGGAATGGATTTTGGGGCATCTCCTCTCACACACCAGAGACAGAAAGCACTTAGCCAGTGGCCACTCCCCTCAGACGCAACTGTCGTTTTTTCACACAGCGAAGAAAATAATACTGTCGGACAATCTAACAATAATTAAGTTTTGCAAATAAGGAGACACATAGAGAACATTTCAAAGCACTCAAAATTGCCAATATCTCCATTTCAACCTATTTCTGAGCTGAAGATATAGATATATAGTTCACTGTCTGTTTATGAAGAGATATATATAGAGAACACTATAGTTCACTGTCTGTTTATGAAGAGATATATAGAGAAAGCACTATAGTTCACTTTCTGTCTATGAAGAGATAATATATAGAGAACACTATAGTTCACTGTCTGTTTATGAAGAGATATATATATAGAGAGCACTATAGTTTACTGTCTGTCTATGAAGAGATATATATAGAGAACACTTTAGTTCACTCTACCTGCCCATGAAGTCGTCTCTCTTCCCAGCGTCTTTATCCCAGACTGTGACGTCTATGTAGCCCCCCAGCTCCTCATACAGGTGGAAGTCAAACTGTTCTCTCCACTGGGGGTGCAGGGTCTTGGGGATCGTCTAAGCAGGGAATACACATGTTTAGAGTTGCGACTGATACAGTTCTCCCATGGTAATGCATCTAGTGTACTGTTATTGGGAGAACAAGCGCAGTGCCCAGTCAAAACTGACTGCCTGGCTCCCGTTATTGCTGCTTGCAGCTTTCCCCGAGAACCGCTCGTCCAATTAACGCCACTCTTGACACTGCACTTTCTTGGGTCTTCAGCAATACACCAATCAAGTGTGAAGTCGATCAGATGAACGGTTCTCGACAGTCATACAAACAGACACAGACAGACAGACAGACAGACAGACAGACAGACAGACAGACAGAGATTCCTTCTATTTTACTTAGATATCACACATGGGAAGGTTGTTTTCCTAATGGGGATCATAGAAACACATAGAAATAGAAGCTTAAAGGGGACATGCATTATAAATTCCTTCTCCAGTGTTTAGCATGTTTTCCTAGCAATTGGGGATTATATCAATGTGGTCTGTGTCGTTAATTATCATATTGACTCATCAGTCTAGTCTCGAGTTCACGAGATCGTCCCTCACTCAACTAAGCTGTTCTGATTTGACAGTTTTGCTGACGTGAATATAGCACTGATTTGCATAACTAACGCCCCCTCTATGGTTGACAGCGACAGCAGAGCGAGTGGAAATATCTTCGCTTCCTCAAACAGAGCGAGGCAGAGAGCGCATAGTGTAACCCGACACTTTTTCAAACGGGTTTTGACTGCGAGGCAGGGAGCGGACGAGCGAGAGAGAGGGAGAGAGAGAGATGGAGAGAGAGAGAGAGGGACCCGTCTTTTCTCACACACACACGAAGCGTTTACACAGGTTGTGTGTAAGTGCTCCGTGCCTCTGTGTGTCCCTCTCTCTCTGTCTCTCTCTCTCCCTCTCTATCTCTCTCTCTTCCTCGCAGTCGGGAGCACCAGCATATCATTGTAATATCTTTGCGCATGCTCCCACGCGCACGCCCGTATTCCGATCCATACAATAATATTCACAGGGGTATATATTGTCATTTGAAACAAGTTACCAATGCATTGTCCCGTGGGATTATGCCCCCCCGCGGCGAAATTAATTAGTATCCCCCTCAGTCTCTCTCTATCTCTCTCTGTGCCAGTCGCAGACTGTGTGGATGACTGTCACTCAAAGTGCTTATGGGCGGAGCCAAGCCAACACAGCCTGAAATCCAAAATGTGGCTTTTGAGTACTTGATTAGAAATATAAAACAATGCATTTAAAAAAAAAAAAAAAAAAGCTTACAGATGTGTTCAATAGACTCAGGAATTGTGTAAAGTTGCCCAAATAGTGCTAGGAATAGCAATGCATTTTTTGTGTTGATCAAAACTCAAACTAGTAAAGCTTCCAAAACATTTAGCCTACTTAGATATAAGTAACATTATTCTACAGCTGTGACTCTATAGTTCCCAAAATCTGTTAACAATGTTAATAATAATAATAACTAAATCTTTCCCACAAATGTTCCCTGTTCAGTCACAATGTCTCCCGGGCCATCGATCTAAATAAAAAATGAACCAAAATGTTAGCGAAGGGTAGGAGGTGCTCACCTTGCTCTTGTATTTCTGGTGCCCCAGTCTGAACTTGACGTAGGGGTCGCTGAGGCCGTTGGCGTCCATGGGCTGGAGGTTACGAGCTTCGATGAGACTGATGCTGACAATACCCCGCCACAGCTGGGCTTTCTTGTGCACATCTGACAGGCGCATGCTCTGGTGCTGGAGGACACACACACACGCGCGCGCAAACTAGTAAACAACTGCTAGACGAGGATTTCTTCCAGTAGGCCTATTGAGATCAAATAAACAACCACCACTGTATATACACAATGTCAGAAATAACAAGTCACATCTGAACAAGACATACAACAGACAACAAGAAGAATCAGGACAAATAGAGAGAGAGAGAGAGAGAAGCAGGCAGATACTGTCCATGACTACAGTCAAACACAGGACGAGACATTTCAACAGACTTCCCGAGGAACACCATTGAACAAAGACCTCCTGACACTTTTAGTAGGTGATTTTCAGCAAACAAAATTCAGAACCTTGATGGACAAAACTTGTATCTTCTCTTGCAGAAAGGCGCAGCAAACACTGGTATTTGTTTATTTTTAAAGCCCTTATTGGTACGCAACCTCTTTATATTTCTTCACTGTTAGAATGGAATTTTGGAACCTATTCGAGTTCTGTATGTTCTGATCTAATGACTGGGTGGTTCTTAGGGTCCCTCAAATATATTCTGATCTATTGACTGTATGGTTCTTAGGGTCCCTCAAATATATTCTGACCTAATGATGCTTATGATTCTTAGGGTCCCTCAAGTATGTTCTGATCGTGGGAAAGCTTTTTCCTATGACGCCTCTAACTCTTGGAATGTCCCCCAACTCTCTCTGAAGAGTATGATTTCTTACCATTTTGTGACTACTTAATTTATTTTATAATTAATTTGTCATGAATCTTTTGTGTACAATGTTCTGTGAATATTTCTGCTTTATTGTTTACTGTTTTGTATTTGTATGATCGACGTTTCTATAAATGAGGAAAACCTCAAAAACCCATGATTTTAAATAAATGCTGAAATGAAACAGAAATCTCCACTCGTGGTGGATTTCATGTCTTTCCTTGAATTCAAAGTGTACATTGGTCCACTATGTTGCAAACAGGTTCATGACCATAATAAAGGACCGTGAAACCCATTCAAAGCATTTTCTTTTTCTTTAACTCCTGAAAAGTTGATCCATTGATCCATACAATGTTAGTTTTCACTGACAGCAGTGAAATGTAACCTGCCTCCATCCTCTCTATACATGAACCAGTTGCTGCCTGCCTCACCGGGGAGTGATCGTGTCGATCTTATAGGTTCAACGGTCTGGTGATTCATGTTAAAGTTAATGAATCTCTCTGTACTTTTCAACTGAAAGAAAAGCAACTATTAAGCTGCACTGTACAGCACTGTACGCCCAACCGTAGAGATAGATTATGATGATTAATATGAAAAGGACCCGGCAATACTCGTGGGCATGAGTCTGTATATTGACAACATTACTAATTCCGATTGATGCTTCCCCACAGTTTAAGAGTGTTTTCTCTCCCCCCCCCCCCCCCCCCCCCCCAAGTTCTCTAAGCGCTTACAGGCCTATTTAACCTCTCTTTGAGCAACGTCACCATCACTCACTAAAATAAAGAGCATGGTATTTATTTGTCAAACAAACACATCTCTATCACACAAAAACTCTCTCTCTCTCTCTTTCTTGCGCACACACTCTCTGCCTCTCGTTAGGGAGAATTTGCATAGCTTTTGTTTTGCCATGAATTTCATTAAACTCTGAACAAACCCTGCCTCACAAGTACAGGCCTTTGATCTGGAGATGAAGCCTCTTAATTTCCATTCTCCAGACATTAAACAATGTGAGTGGCTGCCTGCGATACAGCCAACCACCCATACAGCTACTCCCACTCTCTGTCGTCTCATGTTCGCTTGCTGCTAATACCACTGTGTGCTAATAGTGAGAGGCTGCGCTGAAGTCTTACTCAAGCACACAATCCTAATTGCAAAGGCCTCGTTATTGTTTTGTTGCTACATATCGCTCATTATGGGGAACCGTGGACAATTTGGATTAAGAATCAGCATCCCTTTGCCAAAGTGCAGCAGGGGGAAAGACAATATACAAAGACAAGTTACGAGGCTGGAAGCCCTATAATGGGCAATAACTATAAATTTGGGGAGCTGGCAAAAAAAAAGCTGTGCATGTGCATTTGAACCACTCGGCTTCTGTCACAAAGACAGAAGAACAGGCGGGTTGAAAGTGCAAAGATAAGTATTTCCGTCTTTTGCCGAACTCGGAGGGAGACACGGCTAAAGACCCTCCGACTCGTAATCACCTCAAACTACATCCACTGCATTAGGTTCAGCACTTACAGACGCTTGATTAAAGAGATAAGGGTGCGTGTAAAAAATAACCGTGTGTATGCAGTCAAGCGGCGAAGGCAGGCAGGGAGGCGAGGTGTGGAATTACAGTAGCTAGTTAGTTAGTTAGCGCTGGAGCTAATTCCCGAGTCACAGGCGCAGTGGCCCAGTTTGGAGCTTCAAAGGCTGATACAGCAGGACGCCTGCCCAACTCCAACCACCAGACACTTTCAAATGTGTTTCTGTGTCTCTTAACGGAAACCAAACTTTTTTTGTAATGAGTGCAGTAGGAATGCAGGCTTCTAAAACTGGGTTTGGGAGAAGTGAGAATTGGTCTTTCAGTTTGTCTTTGATTTGGTGCTCCCTGCCTCCCCATCACAGTCCACCACTGACATATTGGGAATATAAGCAAAACACCAAACCAATACTTCTGACGGTACATGGCATGTATAACTGCGGTTATTAACACCAGTTTCAGTATTTATTGGCTGAGAAACAAGACATGCGCCACATGCATGGGCTGATGAAAAGAAGCACAAACCCGGACGAGCATGCCTTCTGTTGACAGCAGCCAATGAAAAATATGGAGAGGGAAACAAAAGTCTAAGTTTATTGTGTCGGGCAAGAAGGGGAACTCAATAGGGTGTAGACGAATGGACAGGGAAGATTTCCTTTTTAGATAAAGAGGTCTCAGTGTCTCACACAAAACACCAACACACAGCATGCTCTCTCTCAGCTGCAAAATAAACTGTGCCTTCACCCCTGAACATGTTGGCTTCTTGTTGGCTTTTTTCTTTTTACCAATGGTACAGTATAATGCAACTTGCGGAAAATAAAGCAGGTGACATCAAGCAGGAGAATTGAGGAACTGAGAAATACATGAAGGAATAACTGTAGCACTGGAATTGATAGAACGGCCACTCCGTTCAAATCTACATTCTTGATGCTGATCTATCTTCCATTGTACTTGTTGCATATGGGAAAAAAATTTATCTGATCTGATCTGGTCTATCTGGTACAGCGGAGAATGACATATGACATGACATGCCATAGAATTTCTGATCATGTTGTCATGGAAATCAGTGTTGGATAGCTAGGCACGTGATATATTGTATAACCCCTGAAATAGACTGGAAATGGAACACACGCTTATGGCACCTGCTTCAATTTGGCACCCATGTTGTCCAGCTCTGTGAGTGGCTCACAGAAGGGTAGGGATCTGCAATTTGTCTGTTTCAGGGCCAAGGCAGCACCTCAAACCTCCCTGTCTGTTTCAGGGCCAAGGCAGCACCTCAAACCTCCCTGTCTGTTTCAGGGCCAAGGCAGCACCTCAAACCTCCCTGTCTGTTTCAGGGCCAAGGCAGCACCTCAAACCTCCCTGTCTGTTTCAGGACCAAGGCAGCACCTCAAACCTCCCTGTCTGTTTCAGGACCAAGGCAGCACCTCAAACCTTCCTGTCTGTTTCAGGACCAAGGCAGCACCTCAAACCTTCCTGTCTGTTTCAGGACCAAGGCAGCACCTCAAACGGGTCCTACTAATCACCCCAAAGTACCAGAAAATACCCCAAAATACCCCAAAGTATACCCCAAAATACCCCAAAGTATACCCCAAAATACCCCAAAGTACCAGAAAATACCCCCAAATACCCCAAAGTATACCCCAACATACCAGAAAATACCCCAAAGTACCCCAACATACCCCAAAGTACCCCAAAGTATACCCCAAAGTACCAGAAAATACCCCAAAATACCCCAAAATACCCTAAAATACCCCAAAGTATACCCCAAAGTACCAGAAAATACCCCAAAATACCACAAAATACCCTAAAATACCCCAAAGTATACCCCAAAGTACCAGAAAATACCAGAAAATACCCCAAAATACCCTAAAATACCCCAAAGTATACCCCAAAGTACCAGAAAATACCAGAAAATACCGCAAAATACCCCAAAGTACCCCAAAATACCCCAAAGTATACCCGAAAGTACCAGAAAATACCCCAAAATACCCCAAAATACCCTAAAATACCCCAAAATACCCCAAAATACCCTAAAATACCCCAAAGTATACCCAAAAGTACCAGAAAATACCAGAAAATACCCCAAAATACCCTAAAATACCCCAAAGTATACCCCACAGTACCAGAAAATACCCCAAAATACCCCAAAGTACCCCAAAATACCCCAAAGTATACCCCAAAGTACCAGAAAATACCAGAAAATACCCCAAAATACCCCAAAGTACCCCAAATAGTGTGTAATAGTGTAATAGTAGTAATAGTGTGTAATAGTGTAATAGTGTGTAATAGTGTAATAGTGTAATAGTGTGTAATAGTGTAATAGTGTGTAATAGTGTAATAGTGTAATAGTGTGTAATAGTGTAATAGTGTGTAATAGTGTGTAAAAGTGTAATAGTGTGCTAGTGTAATAGTGTAATAGTGTGTAATAGTATGTAATAGTGTGTAATAGTGTAATAGTGTAATAGTGTGCTAGTGTGTAATAGTGTAATAGTGTAATAGTGTGTAATAGTGTAATAGTGTGTAATAGTGTAATAGTGTGTAATAGTGTGTAATAGTGTGCTAGTGTAATAGTGTAATAGTGTGTAATAGTGTAATAGTGTAATATTGTGTAATAGTGTAATAGTGTAATAGTGTGTAATAGTGTAATAGTGTAATAGTGTGTAATAGTGTAATAGTGTGCTAGTGTAATAGTGTAATAGTGTGTAAGTGTGTAATAGTGTGTAATAGTGTGCTAGTGTAATAGTGTAATAGTGTGTAATAGTGTAATAGTGTGTAATAGTGTAATAGTGTAATAGTGTGTAATAGTGTGTAATAGTGTAATAATGTAATAGTGTGTAATAGTGTGTAATAGTGTAATAGTGTGTAATAGTGTAATAGTGTAATTTTGTGTAATTGTGTGTAATAATGTAATAGTGTAATAGTGTGTAATAGTGTAATAGTGTGTAATAGTGTAATAGACACTATTACACTATTACACACTATTACACTATTACACACCATTACACTATTACACACTATTACACACTATTACACTATTACACACTAGCACACTATTACACTATTACACTATTAAGGCCTCTACATGCTACAGCAACTTCAAAGCAACTGCACCACAACATCAACAAAGCAACGGTGTTGTAGACACTCTGCCTTTATGCTTCTGCAACATCGACGCGCAAAGTTAGTTTAACTAAAGTTAGTTTAGGTTCGTGTTAACGTTAGATAATGTACAAAATAAACGTATTTCCGGTGCTTTTAGACGTCGATCTTTTATTTTGAAATCCCCCGACCGGAAGTGTTATAGTGTCTATTGCTAGCAGCTTAACTTCTGTCGCCCGTTTCTGTGCTTTTCGAGCTAACGTTACCGTAACGTCATTAGTTTCCAATGGAGAGGAGAGAAAGACCTCGGCAGCTCAAACTACCTGTTGGAATAAATGAATAAATAATAAATAAATTGATTGATGTTTAACTTGTCCCTGTGTGTGTCCAGTCATTTCGACTAGCAAACATTGTATTTAACGTTACCTCAGGATACCATTGTATTTAGTTGGTTAGCTATGTAGCTAATGTGGATAGCATTTTGAATAGCACCAATGCTAGCTGGCTGGCTACAGCTTTATTTACTAAATTATGGAGGCTTTTTAATCGTCAAGGTAAGAGAGGATTTGTCATGATCAACTGAAGGCGTATGCTATGGAACAATATGTGCTTGGGTTTTCAGAAAAAGGCCAGCTATGTGACGCTAATTATTTAGCATCAACGCTGGCTGGCTACAACAATGGAGGTCATGGTATTCTCTGCGGGACCAATATTATTCTATGACAGCCCCGCCCCCATTCGCTAACCAACCAATCACTGCTACGCAACATCAGCGCAAGGTTCTTCAGATTAGATTTTAGAGAGATGTACGCAACATCCTCGCAACACAGTCTACAAGACACTATGCAACTACCGCGTTGAAATCGCGCTGCTGTTTTGTTGCAGTTGCTTTGAAGTTGCTGTAGCATGTAGAGGCCTTTACACACTATTACACACTATTACACTATTACACTATTACACACTATGGCTCAGGGGTAGAGCGGGTCGTCCAATGATCGAAGGGTTGGTGGTTCGAATCCCGCTCAAGCCCATGTCCATCCCACTGCCGTTGTGTCCTTGGGCAAGACACTTAACCTATTTGCCTCGTATGAATGTGTATGCATGTGAATGAATGTTGGTGGTGGTCGGAGGGGCCGTAGGCGTTGATTATTCGCCACGCTTCCGTGAGTCTGCCTCAGGGCAGCTCTGGCTGCAATTGTAGCTTACCACCACCGGTATGACTGTGTATGAACGAATAATGGACTCTGTGAAGCGCTCTGGGTGCCATGAAGAGCGCTATATAAATCCAAGTCATTATTATTATTATTATTATTATTACACTATTACACTATTACACACTATTACACACTATTACACTATTACACACTATTACAGTATTACACTATTACACTATTACACACTATTACACTATTACACACTATTACACTATTACACACTATTACTACTATTACACTATTACACACTATTTGGGGTACTTTGGGGTATTTTGGGGTATTTTGGGGTATTTTCTGGTACTTTGGGGTATACTTTGGGGTATTTTGGGGTACTTTGGGGTATTTTGGGGTATTTTCTGGTATTTTCTGGTACTTTGGGGTATACTTTGGGGTACTTTGGGGTATTTTGGGGTATTTTGGGGTCTTTTCTGGTATTTTCTGGTACTTTGGGGTATACTTTGGGGTACTTTGGGGTATTTTGGGGTATTTTCTGGTATTTCCTGGTACTTTGGGGTATACTTTGGGGTATTTTAGGGTATTTTAGGGTATTTTCTGGTACTTTGGGGTATACTTTGGGGTATTCTAGGGTATTTTGGGGTATTTTGGGGTATTTTCTGGTATTTTCTGGTACTTTGGGGTATACTTTGGGGGTATTTTAGGGTATTTTGGGGTATTTTGGGGGTATTTTCTGGTATTTTCTGGTACTTTGGGGTATACTTTGGGGTATTTTAGGGTATTTTGGGGGTCTTTTGGGGTATTTTCTGGTACTTTGGGGTATTTTGGGGTATACTTTGGGGTATTTTCTGGTATTATGGGGTATACTTTGGGGTATTTGGGGGTATTTTGGGGTATTTTCTGGTACTTTGGGGTGATTAGTAGGACCCCCTCAAACCTCCCTGTCTGTTTCTGGGCCAAGGCAGCACCTCAAATCTTCCTGTCATAAATTGTTTGGAGTTTCAAGCATATAACACTTCTTTCCATGACAACATCGTCAACATTCTATAGAAGCCATCTTAGGTGCACTGGAGGCAATTACCATATTACACTATAGGTAAGGCTGTTCAATTACCATATTTCACTAGGTAAGGCTATTCAATTACCATATTTCACTAGGTAAGGCTGTTCAATTACCATATTTCACTAGGTAAGGCTGTTCAATTACCATATTTCACTAGGAAAGGCTGTTCAATTACCACGTTACACTAGAGAAGGCTGTTCAATTAACAAGTTACACTAGGAAAGGCTGTTTTATCCATTCAAGGTCTGTGGGGATAATTGATAATACCCCTGAAGGAAGAGGAGGAGGAGAGTGGAGATGCGGAGGAGGAGAATGGAGAGGAGGAGGAGGAAGAGAGTGGAGAGGAGGAGGAGGGGAGTGGAGAAGAGGCGGAGAGTGGAAAGGAGGAGGAGGAGGAGGAGGAAGAGAGTGGAGAGGAGGAGGAGGAGAGTGGAGAAGAGGAGGAGAGTGGAAAGGAGGAGGAGGAGGAGGAGGAGGAGGGCCAGGAGGCCTCCATACATGAACCAGGGAGTCCAGCACAGGGGGTGAAGTACAATAGATTAGGCTGGCAGTGGGGTCACAGTGCAGTCAGGGTTAGGGTTAGATTAGGGTTACATGCTGTTTTAGTTTACCTTACTAGATCTTTTCCAGTTCCTTCTCAAAAGCATGGTCTGTAAATGAGACAAAGCGGTTACATAGCGCCCCCCACTGGCAGGGTCAGGGAGGCTTATTGGAGATTAGGGAGGGGGGGGCGTGATTACGAAACCTAGCCGCATTTCTCGGAGACGCTCTCTGATTGGCACTGACTGACGCTCTCTGATTGGCCACTGACGCGTTTGCCCAATCCGTGACGAGCTGTGTCTTTGCCCATTTCCACGTCAAACAGCCTGCAAACTACCTGGCGTTCTATCGCCATGCTCTAAGACTAACTCTAACCTTAACCAACTTCGAAGAGTGCCTAAGCTTAACCAGTGTAGAAACAGGCGTCGGCCAATCAGAGAGCATCTCCGAGAAATGCGGCTAGGTTTCGTAATCACGCGGGAGGGGGAGTTGAATTCAGCCCAGGAGGGAGTGCGATGGAGGGGCACAACGGGAGGGGTTGTCATTCATGCAGCCCAAAAAAGCAACATATAAAAAGCGCTCTGAGGTTTTATTCAAGGTTATAAAACAGTGTGCACACACATACACAGAGGAGGAAAGTAGGCTTATATGCACACACACACACACACACACACACACACACACACACACACACACACACACACACACACACACACACACACACACACACACACACACACACACACACATCACCAGAAAGTTATGGAACAGTAGACATACAGTAGAAGCATCGCTGATGCCATCTAATGCAGCGCTCCCAAAAAACATTATCAACTGTTACAAAGTTATACTCTCTGGCCGTAGATGGCGATAGAGAGCAGCATCCGGAATGGACTGCTATAACCTTGTACTCGTTTTTTTCTCACACAGTTTGAGAGATCCAAAGTGATGCTTAACCTAAATAGAGTTTATTTGTTCTGTCAAACGTGGACTCTCTGAACTATATAGTACCAAATAAGCAGCAGAATGAAGACATCAGATCAAAAGGAATAAAATATTTCCCCCAAGACTCTGCCTTGTTCCGCGTGAAGCGTGCAGGGGTCCAATTAAACAAACAAATAATTGAACAGAAATAAATACGACTATGAAACATTGAGCACGTCCACAGAGAAAACAAGTGCACATCATTAGGAAAAGATAGTGCTCTTTGAACAGTGGAGCGGATATCCTGTATTTATCTGAGAGCATAATAATTACACTTGTGTATGTATGTGTGTGGGCTGAGCCAACTAGTTTCCAACAGCTGAGATAATATGGATACCGTTAGATCAAGGCCAGAGCTGAATCGATGCCAGTCAATTATCATTCAAGACAAGTCGTTACCGTTTTTACACATGTTGACCCATATGGCGTTGGCTGAAATTATCACTAAGCTTAATTGTCCTATTTCACTACAATGGGACTATGTGAACAGAGCACATATTGCTCAAATATGTGTCATACTTCCAGCGGTCTGTACGGTCGTTGCTCTGCGGATTGTGCGCCAGGTCGCTTCGTAGTTGCTGTGGTCAGAGTACGGTATGTGTGACTGTTTTGCTGTAACAGACTTAAACCTGATAATAACATTGTTAACTCTATACTGGCTTCGTCATAATCCATCTCTACTACTACTGAATAATCCCTGCAGTATATCAAAGTGTCTGTATCCAGGTGGCTGCCGTTACCTTGCCTTCTCATAGAAGACAGTAACCAAGGCATGCACTTCCTCCAAGGAAAGCAATATGGCTATTGTGAAAGTTAATGTAACGTTTTGTACAACGTGTCCACATTAATACTCATTGGGATATGAGACAATACCTGCTATACTATATATACCGTACTTTTCGCACTATAAGCCGCACCTGACTATAAGCCGCAGCAGCTAAATTGAATGATGTGTACATATATAAGCCGCACTGGACTATAAGCCGCATGTGTTTTAATGTTTAATTACCATATGTAAGGAGTGGAGCCTGCGGCTTAATTTGACTCAACACGGGAAACCTCACCCGGCCCGGACACGGAAAGGATTGACAGATTGATTGCTCTTTCTCGATTCTGTTGGTGGTGGTGCATGGCCGTTCTTATATTGAGCTTTAAGTTCCCACCTCTACAGAGAATGACTCCCACCTCTACAGAGGCCGTTCTTATATTGAGCTTTAAGTTCCCACCTCTACAGAGAATGACTCCCACCTCTACAGAGGCCGTTCTTATATTGAGCTTTAAGTTCCCACCTCTACAGAGAATGACTCCCATTGGGACACAATACTGTCGGACAAATAACAAGAATTAACTCATTTACAAGTTGTATTAAGTTTAGCAAATAAGGGAACAGTTAAATAACATTTCAATGCAGTAAAAAAAGCAATATTTAGATTTTCGGGTTTTGTCCACATATAAGCCGCACCGTTATATAAGCCGCAGGGTAGAAAAATGGGGAAAAAAGCCGCGGCTTATAGTCCGAAAAGTACGGTAGCTACTATATATAACAGGATCAGGTCAACCAGCAAACTAGCTACTAAGCAATTTAGCCAGCTGCAGTCATCAATTCGTAGTATTCTCATGGCGTTTTTACAATACACTATGCCACAGCTCATTGCCACAGTTGTCATTTAATGACAATCACCTGCTACAAAATCACCTGTGCCACCAAGATGTCTTTGATTGAATACTATGACTAGTAAACGACTAACTTAATTAGCTTGTGAGCAAACGAGTGTGAGTGTGCATGTGAGCCAGCAAAGCTTGTTCTCCAGCAGCCGTCCGTCTGCTCGTACTCATCAATTTCTCCAAGTTACGGCTCTCTGCGATGTTTCAAAATAAAAAAAATTACATAATTAACAAAGTTATTAGAGGACATAATTCCAAGTTGATCTTCTTAAATAAGAGCTGTGTCTTTTCGATGGGCCGTCTATGGGAAATATCAGAGGGGATTAAGCTGCATTAACGCTGTCTGGTCAGCAGGGAGGCTCGACGTGCCCGGTTTGAAACCACTGCAATGGGGACTGGTTCTCTCACCATAGCAATGCCAATCATTGCAAATTGATCTGTGCCCCCTCCCGACCACCCCCCCCCCCCCCCCCCGTCCGCATTGCAAAAAAAGCCTGGAAGTGCGTGACTCCTCGCTCAGACCCTACACACACTGTCCCACAAGAATTATGAAACCTGTTTATACATGTTCTTGAGTTCAGTTGTAGCGATTGTGAAAAAACTATTGATAAACCTTAGTCATAGTTAGTCACAGTTAATATCGCCTTGTCTTCTAATTCAGTGGTTCTCAATATAGGAAAGAGGAAGAGAGAGAGAGCGAGGGAGAGGAAAGATAAAGAGAGAGAGGGGAAAGAGAGAGAGAGGAAAGAGGAAGAGAGAGAAAAAGAGAAAGAGAGGGGACAGAGAAAGAGAAAAGAAAGAGAAAGAGAAAGAGAGCGAGAGAAAGAATGGGGGGTGTAGAGAGAGACAGAGAGGGATAGACATAGATGAGGCTATGGAAAGAATGACAGAAAGAGAGAGCGAGAGATAGAGAGAGAAAGATAGAGAGAAATAGGGATGACAAATCTGAGAGAGAATGATAGTCTATTCAGTTTCCTTACAGCTTCCCTGAAGTCGCCCTCCTTGGGTGACAGGGTGACTCCCAGGTCCAGGGTGCCCAGGTCATGGTCGGGGCACTGGGGGTCCTTCAGGTCAAGGGTCACATCCAGGGTCCTACAAAGGCCAGGGTCGAAGAGCATTCACATACACAGCCAGGAGTATTTATAATCATGTAGACATTATGCAGAAACTATAGTGTACTGTTAGGGCAGGGCGATACGGACAAAATATCACATTGCAAAATTTTTCTTAGTTTTGATGGTATTTAGTTTTCCAGTACAAATTACAATTTAATGAGACATATATAAATGTATACTGCTACAATAACGCTACAGTGTGGAACTTTTGTCTCCATCTACTGGCAGTGAGAGTAATTACACAAACACAGTCCTCTGATCGCTGGGTTTCTTTTTAATCTGGAGCGTCCACTCCAGAAACTTTTCTTGGATGCTTCTTAGGTTTTTCCGCTACTGTTGCTGGTTGATGTAAAACACATCACTACCAGTGCGTCAGTGCGGGAATGTCTACACAGACACTACTCTGGTATACTGAGAAATACAGAGACTTAGAATACAAGGCTTAATCAGCAATGTGTAAACTTGTTTGGCAAGGGCTTAAATGTAACAGACGTTCATTTACAGTTTTTCTCAATTGCTTTGGTGCATTTCTCTGATCAGAATTAAAGTTCTCATAACTGTTAGTTCAACCTCCACAACATTTTGTAATTTGTGCACATCATAGTAGCAGTTTCTCATTCCTCCGAACAAATTGCAAATGCTTTTGGACATGCATCAATTGCTTTCATACAATTCTCTGCTGTTTTATAACATTATCATTTGCTTAGGTCATGTCAGTCAAAATGAACTATACTTATGACTGCTGAATAGTCATTCCCTATAAAACTAATAGTCCTCATTTCATTGCTTGAGTCATTACATACAAATATGTTGAACTAGTTGTCAAAATCTGTCAAGCAAATTTCATACATTTCTTTATAATTTTTCCCCTGAATGGAGCTGGATGCCAGGGAATCGCTGCACACATTCATATATGTTGATGAGGCGGGTTTCAATCTGGCAAAAGGTAGAAGGCGTGGAAGGAATCGCATTGGACAGAGAGCAACCACTGATGTCCCAGGCCAACGAGGAGGAAATATTACAATGTGTGCAGCCATCTCAGAAAACGGCGTCCTCACCCATATGCCCCGCATTGGTCCATACAACACACAACATCTGCTGACTTTTTTAGACACTCTTTACAGGGACATAATCCCTGAGAATGAGAGGGGTCTAAATGGCGACCATCTGACCAAGTACATTGTTGTATGGGATAATGTGCGTTTTCACCACGCAATTCTGGTCACACAGTGGTTTGCAGCACATGAAAGGATGCTGGTGGAATATCTCCCTCCCTACTCCCCATTCCTGAATCCAATAGCCAGACAGACAGGAACGTCTGGATGTGAATGAATGATTTACAGTACTGTGTATGTTGTATGTTCCAATTCAGTTCCAATATGTACTGCAATATTGTTTACAGTTGTGCACAGCTCTACCCAAAGGCCAAAGGGTGTTTCTTATGTTTGTTGTACATTTTGTTTGTATTTTTCTTTTGCACAATGCTGTGAACAAATTAAAATTGCAAAGAGCATGCAGTAAAAATGTGAAACATATGTGTCTTGTACTCATTTACCTCACTAAATACAGCAATGTGTAACTGTAGATTTCAAATGGCTGTGCAAATAGTGTATAGTGCTGTCTTGAGCATTTTCAGAAAGTGTCACCAAGATCTGACTTTTTTTGCATTGGAAAACACTTACAGAGTGAACTGTCATAATGAAAACATGGCAAAGCCATTTGACTATCTTGTTAATAAACAATGGTGTCAGGACTTTTCATTTTGATGACAGTGACACTTTCATTGACATGAATACTTGCTTTTGAGGAATGAATTATCTGCAGGTTATCACCTAGGTTTTGCAGTTTGTACTAATTGTTTTGAGAAATGCACTAACAGTTATGAGAACTTTAATTCGGATCAGAGAAATGCACCAAAGCAATTGAGAAAAACTGTATATGTAAAAGTTTCGCACTGCAGCTTTAAGTATTTATTTTTGGCATGGATCCATGATGGAATACACACACACACACACACACACACACACACACACACACACACACACACACACACACACACACACACACACACACACACACACACACACACACACACACACACACACACACACACACACACACACAAACAGTAGGCAACATGGACATGCATACAGTACAGACAGACAGACAGACAGACAGACAGACAGACAGACAGACAGACAGACAGACAGACAGACAGACAGACAGACAGACAGACAGACAGACAGACAGAGAGAGAGAGAGAGAGAGAGAGATAGAGAGATAGATAGATAGATAGATAGATAGATAGATAGATAGATAGATAGATAGATAGATAGATAGATAGATAGATAGATAGATAGATAGATAGATAGATAGATAGATAGATAGATAGATAGATAGATAGATAGATAGATAGATAGATAGATAGATAGATAGATAGATAGATAGATAGATAGATAGATAGATAGATAGATAGATAGATAGATAGATAGATAGATAGATAGATAGATAGATAGATAGATAGATAGATAGATAGTTTTGCTACCGATCTTCATCCGGTTTGAGGTGAATCTCCACAAATGCCCACTAGAGTGCAGTGGTGGACTATTCTTGATCAAGACCAGGGCTTGAGACTGCAGTTTCATGTAGGAACTATTATATTTTCATTTTCATTATTATTTTCATTATTTTCATTATTATTATTATTATTATTATTATTATTATTATTATTATTATTATTATTATTATTATTATTATTATTATTATTATTATTATTATTATTTTTTTTTTTTTTTTTTTTTTTTTTTTGATCAAATTTTTTATTATTATTCACATGAAACAAGACAACACATTAACCACAATCACAGTACATAGAACTTCACAAGAAAATAACAAAAACAATAATAATAATACAGACTAACAATTATACAGACAAGAGAAAAGAAAACAGAGTTCAACCTTCTAAATTTAATTCCAAGGGGTACTATCTAATAAATGGTCTTTCCCAGTGTTCAGCCCCGATTCCCGGCCGTGTGACCCTATATTAATAAAACGTACATCTCCAATCCACCACAAGGACCATTTTTATTATTATTATTATATATATTATAAAGATAAAAAATAAATTCGGTTTATAAAATAAAACTTAACTTTTTCATAATGGCAAGTTGGCAACAATACAAAATGCTGTGCTACTTCTGTTGTGGTACATAGCTGTATCCCTATATCATAGCTGTATCTAGTCATGACCGAGAGTAGGGGTGCTGATCTAGGGTCAGTGATCAGGAACTCTTGCTATTCACCAAGCTTCCCAGAGTAGGGGTGCTGATCTAGGGTCAGTGATCAGGAACTGTTGTTTTTATGACCACATTCAAACAAACTGATTGAAGCAGACGCAGTACACCCACTTTGAGAGACTTGAATAATGGACCCTGATCTATAGGAACACAGCAACTTTTTTGATCACCTCAAAAGCCCTGTTGCTTTTTGAAAAACTGGGCTTTTGAGGTGATGAAATCACTGCGCCCAGGCAGCAGTGGTTCGGCAAAAAATAGTTCAGAGTATATTATCTGCTTAAAAAAAACGAAAATGTCTAATTATTTTTTTAATTTTATTTCTCCATGTGGGAAATACACAGGTCAAAACATGTTTACAGGAACGTTTTAGAGTTGTATTTGGAGTGTATTTCGTGCCTGTTGGGAACTAGGCTACACTGGCACAACGACTTCCAGTGAATGACGCGAAGCTAGGCTAATGGTGCGGCTGTTCCCTAAGCCTAATGCATGCACAGAGAAGAAAAGGGTATGTATCTGCTTGTCTAACTCCAGGGTAGATGGCAAATAAGGTAATTTCCCAAAAAGTTGGCGTGTTGCTTTAAACTGTATTTACAAAGTAATTGTACGCCTTTATTTTATCCCTTAAAGTAGCAGGACACGGAACAACACTAGTTCTAGAAGTTTAAACTACTCAGGCTTTCAAAGTTTAGACAGGTTTTAAAAAAATCCTGAACCTTCCTTTGAAATAAAGCGTTACCAAGGTCTCTGACCGAGACAGACAGGTGGAGGACAAGAAGAAGAAGGACAAGATGAATGAAGGAGAGACCTCTGGTGTTCTAATGACTCCAGGTAGAGGTAGGCTGAGCCCATGAAGTCATCCTGTAGCCCAAAGTCATAGTCAAACACCTGTGGAGACACAACACAACAGTACATCTACTGATCAAATATGAAATGGAGTAATAACTGGATAGAACACAGTATAGCACCTTTTAAACAGAAGGATGTGACAGTGT
Source organism: Notolepis coatsorum (assembly GCF_963971535.1). Taxonomy (NCBI): domain Eukaryota; kingdom Metazoa; phylum Chordata; class Actinopteri; order Aulopiformes; family Paralepididae; genus Notolepis; species Notolepis coatsorum. Next base: position 134,373,445 of record NC_140165.1, on the reverse strand, counting down.
GACACTGTTAACACAGGGCCATGATCGAAAGGTCAAATACATCTACTGATCAATATCAAAATGGAATAACAATTGGACTCAACCTGGGGAGAAACAATCCAGCTACTGTTAACACAGGCCCTGATTCTATGCAGAGTGTATTCATTCCTGTATTTATGGTAAAAAGGTGTCCTGCTTAAAGGACACTGTAACACCTCTCCACATAATTTACAGAAACACCCAGAATATCTGTGCACTTTGTCTGTGATACTGATCTAATGATCAAATAGTTCAAGACAACACACTGCGGTTGACAGTTTGCATTGCTCTGACCTTTTAAAGTGGTCGACATCTAACAAATACCCAGGAAGGCACGATGCAATCACTTTTCACGCAGTGCCCTGATCAAATGATCAATGATTATCCCAAGACAAAAACAGCGTGGCAGCCTTTTTGTAATGTCGTGACCTTGGTAATAGAAGGATAATTGGACAAACACAATACAACTGTTAACACAGGGCCCTGAATTAATGTTTGAATGTCATCCCAAGACAACATGCTGTGTCTGACTTTTGGACAAATGGATTAAAGAGAAAGATTGATTTGCAAATAAAATACAATAAAAAATAAACAACCTTTCAAACCGTTCTGGTATAAGATTGAAAATCAGGCCCTATTCCCCGTACCTGGTTCAACTAAGTCGATCAAGAGTCCCATTATCCAGATTCAATTAACCCGATGTTTGAAGCCGGGATTTTCCTGTTCCTCGAAGGTGGATTCAGTCTCGTTAACTCGAACCAGACTTGAGACCCAGGATAAGTGTGCGCGGCCGCTTCAGTTGAAAAGCCAGCAAGTATCGATAGCAGAAATCCTGATTTTCTAACGGCATTGATTGATTAATTGATTTAAAACTTTATTAACAGATTGCAGTACGGCTCAATAGCCTCGCCGACAAGTTAAATGCATAATCTATAGGCTAATTTTAAGTCCCTCATTACCCCAATCAATCAGATTATATTTCTTTAAACTTGCCTGCTGGCAGTAGGTTTATGGAATGGATAATCAAATGAGATCTTGCTAGCGAAAATAATTAGTTCAACTGTTTCAGAATAAGGATACGGCTCTCTTACCCATTGATTGATGTATGGTGGATGTTTTACTTATCTGCACTGTGGTGTGACGGTTTGTCTTTTTTACTTTCACGCAGACGACCCGCGTTCGAATCCCACTTCTTCTAGTCTTTTTCTTCTTTTTGCAATGTAAGAATAATTCAATTTGGTGCACGTTGAGAGCTATATAAAGAATGACATCCTCAATGCATGTAGATTTATAATATTTTAACTTAAAACTAGGCTACTTTTGCGTATAATCATTAATATTATATTCCAAAAAAATTATATTGGAAACGCGGGGTCTCGAACTCGGGTCGCCCGCTTGCCAGGAGCGAACGCTGGCCGTTGCACCACTGTGCCAGACGGGATATATACATTGTGTATCCATCAATGCACAAGAGACCCGTGTTTCGAATATTTTTCTTTTGAATGAAGTTTTATCTCTTTATTCTCAAATGCATTAATGTGACGTCAATGGCTCATTCAATTTCTCAAATCCGTCAAACAGCGCATCTCATCAGACATTTTAATCCCAGTTACAATATCACAATAACGTGTGAGTGATGATACAATTCAACAATCCTCAGAGTCCTCGTAATTCATAATCCACAAAAACCACAATCCACGCATAGACACTTCAATTTTATGCTTGAATGAAACACAATCCGGGCGCTCCGTTAAGCAAATCTACAGCGGAGAATATATGAAACTAATCAGAGCCAAACGGCCGATAGGTTTCATTCATTAAAAATATCCCCGCGGGATTCACATTTGCAATGCGCCGTTATTAAAATAACCACATGCAGCGTGTATCGCACTCCGAGCGCCTTATATGACGTGCATTATTTTATTTAGGACAAAGTAAATCTATAGGCTGAATATGATTTATTATCAGCATTTAGTTCTATTATTATACATTTCAAAAGCCCCCTCTAGGAAAACGAAGCACAGAAACATAATTCAGAATGGTATAATGCAGATCTAGACTGTGAGAATCATTTCAGGAAGCGAGCTGGCATTTCTTTGCGGGGGCGTGGCCATGGTTCATCCAGCTAACTGAATTTAACCCTGCTCTCGACCAGGCTCAAACTTTTTGATCTGTTGTCATGGTGATTTAGACAATCGAGCGTCGGGGAACAGAAAGGTCCGGCTTAAGTCAGGCTATGCTGGAAATTATCCGGCTAACTCAGTTAGCCAGGTACGGGGAACGGGGCCGGTTACAGAGATTATTGTTATTATTGTTGTTATCATTGAGATGACATTTAAAGGGATATTTCACTGTAGTAGAACTTCTGGAAAATCAGCAGTCTTACCTCTATCTAAAGTAATTGACAAGTAGTAACCACTGCTGTCCCTGTTGTCTGAATGGAGCTGACACCTGGGAGGAATAGTGGTGGACGACAGGACAGCAGTGGTCACTAGCTTACTTGTAGATGCCTTTAGATAGAGCTAAGACTATTATACATCAATACAACCCAAAGAGTTTTATTATACTGTTCATCAATCCAATCCAAAGAGTTCTATTATACTGTGCATCAATACAACCCAAAGAGTTATATTATACATCAATACAACCCAAAGAGTTCTATTATACATCAATACTATTGTATTATACTAAATGTATGTTATATCTAGTAAAATTAATGGAAAAACAAATGTAAATGTAAGGGGGTAGGGATCAATAAGCTTAGCTTCCCTCTACTCCTTTTTTGGACATGTCTGCTAACTAAATTTTTTTTTTTTTTATATATTTTTTTTATTATTTTTTAAACATACACATAAACATAAACATAACAACATAAAATTAGATATACAAGCATTAATTAACAGTACACATCCAATGAAATCACCATTTAAATAAATGTATTATACGAGATATACACCTAATACTTGTTATCTAATACCCTACACACATATGCTCTCGCTCGCTCCCCCCCCCCGGACCCCCACTTGGATAATCCACCATTATCATTCGCTCCTACCCAGGCACTACAATTCATATGCTAGCTTTTATTCTCTCCACCACTTCTAACCACATTGCAATTTTGGATTCACTGACACCCAAAATTCTTGCTGTAGATATTTCTAGATAAATCACATCGAGATATGCAAGAATCCAAACCTTCCGGCAAATTTTTTCCGGTTGAAACCATCGTGATGCTATGAGCTTTTTAGCCGCTGTGATAGTCAAGTCAAGTCAAGTCAAGAGTTTTATTTGTCACGGCATACGGATATACAATGAAATGCGGGTGGTCTTGCAGATAAAACTAATCTCTTTAGCTGTATAGGGACTGCAAACTCAAAAACATCATTCAACAGCAATACAGAGGGGTGTACAGGTATATTCAGAATTAAGAAATTTGATAATTGCTGGGACACTTCTTTCCAGAATATCTTAACTGGTGGGCAATCCCAGTACATGTGCATAAATGTACCCTCATCCCCATTTGTACATAAGGAGCATCTGGAGTCTTGTTTAAGTCCCATTCTGTTCAATCTTATAGGAGTCAGGTATGTCCTATGAATATAGTTAAGATTGATTTGTTGATGGTCCGGGTTACGTGATGCAAGTCGAACGTTTGCCCAGGCTTCTTGCCAATCAAAATTTATTTCCAGGTCTGGTATATCCCTCCTCCAGACTGAGTCTAGGTGGAGGATTCCATACGAGGACGTGAGTAATTGATGATAAAAATCTGATACAAAACCTCTCGATGTCTCTCTTTCATAGAACAGTTTGTGGTATCTGTGGTGTTCAATTGGTATCCTTAATGGGACTCCATGAGCCTTCAAACATAACAATAACTGTGCGTAAAAATAATATGTGGAACTGGTGAGATTAAATTTTTTATGTATTTCTTCATATCTACAAAAACCCTGTTTGTTGAAAACGTCTCCTAATGTGTGTATGCCCTGCTTTTCCCATTTAGGGTATCTTATAGGTCGTTTTCCAATCAGGAGTGCATTGTTATTGAATAGGGGAGTATGACTATGCCATTTATGTGGGTTCGAATATTTTTTTTGTGTTTCACGCCATATCCGGATTGCATGAGTAATAATGGGGCCAAATTTCAATTCGCATTGCTTAATTGATAATTTGGTGTATACTATGTCCTGCAGTCTATGTGGTGCTACTATATTTACTTCTAAATTTCTCCAGGATACTGATGCTTGGGGATCAAACCAGGTTGTCAGTGGTCTTAAAGTGTATGCCTTAAAATAGTGGTAAAAATCTGGAAATGCCATACCTCCATCGGTTTTGTTTCTCTGTGCGGTGGATCTTTTTATATGTGGTGGTTTGTTATTCCAAATAAATGTGTATGCGGTAGAGTGTAATTTTTTCCAGTAACCATCTGGAGGGGGTAACGGTAGCATTGAGCTAATGAAGTTGATTCTAGGTAGGACATCCATCTTAACTATTGATACCCGTGCCTGTACTGAGTTTTTAAGTTTTGACCACCTGTCAAAGTCGTATTTGATCTTATTTTGGATTTCTATGTAATTGTACTTCACCGTTTGGCTTATAGTAGGGAATACTTCAACTCCCAAACATCTAAAGTGTTTAACCATTGGTATTTCTTCTGGAAGGAGTATATTTTTTGCAGGGGCATTAAGTGGAAGGAAAGCCGACTTTGGCCAATTTATCCTAAATCCCGATAGATTGCCAAAGTCATCAATCAACTTGAGAAGATGAGGCATTGCGGTGTTAGGGTTTTGCATGAACAGTATTACGTCGTCCGCATATAAACTAATTTTATGTTGTGTGCCCTTGATTGCGATTGGTTCTATGGATTGGGATTGTCTTATATATTGTGCTAAAGGCTCTAATGATAAATCGAATAGTCCGGGACTAAGAGGGCAATCCTGTCTAGAAGAGCGTGATACCGGAAATATTTCGGAGGTGATTATACCTGTTGTAATCATGGCCGATGGGTCTTTGTATAATACTTTAATCATATCAATGAATCCTTTTCCTAACCCCATCCTTTCTAATACTGCCCATAGATAAGACCATTCCAACCTATCAAAAGCTTTCATCGCATCCAGGGACAGCATCGCCTTAGGTGTGGTGTCATCCTTGCTGGCATCTAGTACGTGTAGTAATCGTCTTATATTATCCGTGATCAAGCGGCCTCTTATGAAGCCAGTCTGATCCGGATGAACTAAAGACGTCATATGCTTTTGAAGTCTGATGGCTAATACCTTAGAGTACAGTTTGATATCGGTTCCGAGGAGGCTTAAGGGTCTATAACTACCGCAATCGGTGGGGTCTTTGTCTTTTTTAAGGAGGACTGTTATGAGTGAAATATTGTCGTTCTTATGGAGTATAAAATCATATTAAGTAATAGGGGTCCAATTACGTCCCAACATGAGAGGTACATTTCTGGTGGGATACCGTCTCTTCCAGGAGCCCTACCACTTTGCATTTCAGATATGGCCTCCCTGAGTTCATCTAGTGTGATGGGTGTTTCTAACTGTTTAGCGTCATCCTCTGATAGTTTAGGGAGGTTAATTTGATTAAGATATGTGTCCATTTTGTTTTGATCGAAGGTCGTTTCTGATTTATACAAGTTGGAGTAGAACTCTTTGAATGTCTCGTTGATTTTTTTAGGGTCTGTAACAAGTCCTTGTTGTGCTTTAATTGTAGTTATATCTGCAAATTTTGCGTTGACTCTTAATCGCATAGCTAGTAGGTGACTTGGTTTAGAACTTTTTTTTTTTTAAACTTAAATTTTTTATTAACAGTTTTTAGACAGACAGCACTTACAAAAAATGAATAATAAAAAATAAAGAAACTAGCATCACAATAAAAACAAAAAGAAAAAACAGTGCACATAAATATTTACATGGGTATCATGGTTAGTTGTCTGGTTCCCCTACTGTTGTTTTCTAGGTATTTGATACAAAGGCTGATTGTGTATCTCCCTTAAACAGGCATAAACAGGTAATTCCTACTCAAAGATGATAAATGCTGACTAAGGCTTGTATGTGTGATCTGGGTCCAGAGACCCTCCTTGAGCTTCTTTCTTCCCTTATCCTTCGTCCTTTCTTTTTTTTTCTCTTGTTTATTAACTTTCACTTTGCCTTTTGGTTCACCCATACACAAACCACATCATCCCTGAATATTTAATATCACACCGTTAAACAGACATAAATAATAAGGTATAAAAGCATTCAGCAATTGTAATATCCCAAAAACAAAATAGAAAATACTAACTAAAGCACAGGTGTGTGACATGGGTTCATAGACCCTCCTTGAACATCTTTCCTCCTTTACCCTTCGCCCTCTTGTGTTGCATTTGGTTCTTCCTCTGTGATGTCGTTCTCGTTCCTTTTATAATCCTCCCACTTTCCCCATCTTTCCCCAAATTTCTCTTCCTGTAACCTCAGCATGTGTGTTATCCTTTCCATATCCTGTATTTCTTCCACTATTCCTACCCATTTTGCTATTGTCGGTGGGTCTTCCTTGTACCACAGTCTCGTTATTGCTTTTCTGGCCGCTATCAACATTATCTTTATTAAATATTTGTCCCCCCCTTGTATTCCCTCGTGTGTCAGGTCTCCTAAGTAAAGCACCAGTCCTGTTTGTGGTAGCCCGTATCCTAATATTCTGATCATTGCTTCCCCTATCTCCTCCCAATACCCCTTCAGCTTCTGACATCCCCAGAATATGTGCGTGTGATTTGCCCCCTCCTTCCCACACATCCTCCAGCATGCTTTTTGTGTTGGTGCATATTTTCCCTTCAGCTCTGGGGTTATAAAGAATCTGATTATGTTTTTCCATCCAAATTCTTTCCATATTCTCGATCCTGTTGTTGAATGTTGTACCTTGCATATGTTCCCCCATTCCTTCCCTGTTATTCCTATCTCTAGTTCTCTCTCCCATTTCTCCCTTATATAATCGGTCGTGTGTCCCTTGCTGGTCATTATAGCCCGGTATATTGCTGATATTACTCTTCCTTGCCCCCCTTCGTATGCCCATACTATCATCTTTATTATTCCATTCTGTTCCTCGTCTTTGGCCCCCCTTATTTCTTTGTTGTAGTAGTCTCTAACCTGTAGATATCTGAAGTGGTCCCTGTTTTCTAGTCCAAATTTCTCCTTTAATTTTTGTAGTGTCTGCATTTCTCCCTTCTCTATCATTTTGCATATCGCTGTTGCCCCCCCCCTCTCCCACCTTCTGAATCCATGGTCTAACCTCCCTGGTTTGAATCTCTTGTCATGTGCTACCCATCTCAGGACCCCTGACTGCTTCTCCAATTTGTGTGTTTTTACTACTCTGTTCCATATGGTCAAGGTGCATTTGGTGATTGGATCTAATAGTCCCTCTTTTTCTTTAAATAGTTCCCTATCTCCCACCAGAGCTTGTACCTTGTATCCCTCCCCTTCTTTTTCAATGTCTTTCCATCTTGCCTCATATCTGACTGTCGTTACACCAGCACGTCACTGCTCTCAGTTGTGCTGCATAGTAATAATCTTGTAGGCTGGGTACTGCCATCCCTCCCTCTTCCTTTGGTAGTTGTAGTGTTTTATATCTGACCCGTGGTCTTCTCCCCGCCATTATGAACCTCGATATCAGTCTGTCCCACTCCCTGAATTGATTCTGTGGTATTTGTATCGGTAGTGACTGGAATAGGTACAGTAACCTTGATAGTATGTTCATTTTAATGACCTCTATTCTTGAATTGAAGTCCAAGGGCATTACTGTCCATCTCTCTAAGTCTCTCTTGATGTTCTGATTTATCTGTGTATAATTAGCTTCAAACAGTTTCTCCACCCCTCTCGTGATGTTCACCCCTAAGTATTTAATCTTGTCCATGTCCCATCTTATCCCGTACTGTTCTCTAATTTCCGTCGTTGGAGAATAGTTCCATGCTAAGGTCTGTGTCTTTGTCACGTTTAGTTTGTATCCTGAGTAGTGGCCATATTCCTTCAGTAGATCCATCAGTGCCGGGAAGCTCTTTTCTGGTTGCCTCATGTATACTATCACGTCGTCTGCAAATAGGCCTAGTTTATATTCCGTTCCCTTCATCCTTACTCCCTTGATGTCCTCGGTCTGTCTGATCAGTTGTGCCAGTGGTTCTATGAGAACGGCGAAGAGCGTCGGTGAGAGACAACATCCCTGTCTGGTAGCCCTCTCTAATCTGATTCTATCCGTCAAGCTGCCATTCACCTTAACCCTCGCTGTCGGTTCTTGATATAGCGCCTTGATCATCTTCATCGCCCTCCCGTTCAGTCCGAACCTCATCAATGTTTTATATAAAAATGTCCAGCTCACACTGTCGAACGCTTTTTCTGCATCTAGGCTAATCAGTACCGCGCTACCCCCTTGTTTTTGTATCTCCTCTACTATGTGTAATGTCTTTCTCACGTTGTCCTGTGTCTGTCTCCCTTTAATACATCCAGTTTGATCTTCATCTATAATGTCTGGCATAAACGTCTCAAATCTTTTTGATATTATCAATGTATACATCTTGTAATCTACGTTAAGTATGGACACAGGTCTGAAACTACTACATAATTCCCTATCCTTCCCTTCCTTCGGTATCGTGGTGATTATGGCTTCCTTCCACGAGGGGGGCATTTTCCCCTCTTCCATCGTGTGTCTGAACGCCGCCCCTAACATGGGTGCTAATTCAGTTCTAAATGTCTTGTAGAATTCCGATGGGAATCCGTCGCTCCCCGGAGACTTGTTGTTTTTAGCTCTACTAATTGCCTCTTCCAGTTCTTGTTCCGTAATTATTTTATTTAATTCTTCATTCTGTTCTTTCCCTATCGATGGTAACTCTAGCTTCTCCAGATATGTTTCTATTTCCTCTTCTCCCGCTGCTTTTGGCTGTGTGTATAATTTCTCATAGTATTCTCTAAATGTCCTCTCTATTTCAGCTGGGTCCCTCAATATTTCATTAGTCTTTGTATCCCTTATTGTGTGTATCGTGTTCAACTTCTGTTGCGTTCTAATTCTCCTAGCCAGCAGTCTGGTCGCTTTTGGTCCCCCTTCATAGTACGTTTGTTTCATGAACCTCGCTTTCTTTTCTATTTCCGTCAATAATTCCCTATTTATCCTGGCCTTTACTTCTTTGATTTCTCCGAGCGTTTCCTGTTCTTTTGATATCTGGTGTCTCCCCTCTAGCTTCTTCAGCTTCCCTATCAGATTGTGATATGTCTCCGTTCTGGCCTTCTTCAGCATTGCTGTTTTTTCCATCAATTTCCCCCTTATCACCACCTTCAGTGTGTCCCATAGAATGTTCGGGTCTACCGCCCCGTTGTCATTTTCTTCCTTATATCTGGCTATCTCCTCCTTGATCTGACTCACCACCCCCTTGTTATTTAATATTCCTACATTTAGTCTCCAAATCGTGTTCCTCCGTCTCCCTTCTAGATCTACTGTCAGATATATGGCACTGTGATCCGATATGTCCGCCACTCCTATACTGCTCTCCCGTGCCCTGTAACTGTCCCCCGTCGTCATCAAAAAGTAGTCTATTCTCGCATATGTCACGTGTGGGTGTGAGTAATGTGTGTATTCCCTGTCCATGGCGTGCATCCCCCTCCAAACGTCTGTAATTCCCATTTCCGTCATCTGAATATTCATATATCTACTGATGGGTGCCCGCCCTTTTCTAGTACTCGTGGTGTCTAGGTCGTGATTCAGTACTACGTTAAAATCTCCCGTACATATCAATATCCCTTCTAGTTCCATCACTATCATATCAAAAATGGTCTCATATAAATCCCTCTCACTCTCTGGGGGTGCATAAACATTTACTAACGTAACCATTTGGCCCTCCATTTTCCCCTTTACCAGAACAAACCTTCCCTCCTTGTCTCTTACTTCCTTGATCAATTCAAATTTGACTGTGTTTTTGATTAACGTGATTACTCCTCTCCTCGGGTTTTGTTCAAAGGAACTATAGTATGCATTTTCATATCCAAATCTCTTCAGTTTCTCATGACCCTGTGCTACCAAATGTGTCTCCTGCAGAAAAATCACTTCCATCTCACTTTTTTTACATTTCAACATCACTTTGCCCCTTTTTATCGCATTATTCATTCCATTAACGTTTAACGACATCATTTTTATACCTTTAACCCTTGTCATCTTTCTTCTTCTTTCGTCTGTCAGTCCCCCCCATGTCACACTCATTCCCCCCTCCGGTTGGAGCCTCCGCTCTCTTCACCGAATACATATAATGATTAACATAAATAAAAAACATAAACTTTACATCAAGTGCTCCCAAGGCGTTCGGGGGGTCCCTGTTTCCCCCCCTGTCCCCTGCTGGTGGGTGAGGGGTAATTGCCCTCCTAGCGAGGGGCCCCCTCCTGACGGCTTGGGGGTTTGAAACCCTTGCCCCCAATCGCTCGTCATATTTGTCCAGCTTTCTTACTGTTTTTTTTTGCTTTCGAGCTCCTGGTCAAAAGCGCTCTGTCCTTCCTTTTGATCAAAGACCCTCTTTTCTTGGTCCCTCTCAATGTGACTCATATGTTTCATTGTCCCTCCTTCCTCCCATATCCGTGTGCGGTGTCTCCCGTGTACCCCTTTTTACTTTCTTTTCCTCTCCTCTATTTTCTATGTGATGTCCATTTATCCCCTTAATCCCTCCCAACTGTGTTACTCACAGCGTGTGTCTATGTATCTGTTTCAGTATGTTCTGTGTCTCGCCTATCAAACCTAGTTATATTTCCATTTATTTCCTCCATCAGCTTGTGTATTATGTGTCCATGTATACGTTACGTTCATTTCTATATCCTGCCTCTACCTGGGAATGTGTGCTTATGCATATGTTATTTCAGTTTCTATACTTTGTCTCTATTTGAATAGTTTTTTCAATCTCTTGTGCGTGTACTCATCCGTTCGCCTCCTCCCGCCTCCTCTCCGTCTCTGGCCTCCTCATCCGTCTCCGTCCTCGCTCCGTCACGTTTCACCTCTGCCTTCTCCTCTCTCCTCTCTCCGGTTTCGGTCTCCCGCTCTGATCCATCTGCGGGCTCCCTCCAATCTCTGCTGCAAGCTCCGCGTCTGGTCCTCCCGCCTCCTTCCTTCTCCGTCCTCCGTCATCCGCATCCCTCGTCGTCTCATCTCTCGCTCCGCTTCTCGTGCCGTCGCGTACGTCGTCGCCCCTTCCTCCCAGTGAATCCTTAGCGAAGTCATGGGTGACTGGAATCTCATTCCGTTTTCTTTCAGAGTTTTCTTCAGTCCCGTGTAGGACCTGCGTGTTATAGCTACCGCTGTCGAGTAATCGTGATCAAATGATAGTCTTTTCCCTTCGATTTCAATCTTCTTGGTCCACGCGGTTCTGAGTACCAATTCCTTAACCTCGAATCTCAGAAAGTTAATAATCACCGCCCTCGGAGGTCTGTCCGGTTGTGGTCTCGGAGCCAACGCCCTGTGGGCCCTCTGTATCTCCATTTTTTCCAGTCCCGTTTCCTTCAGTTGTTCTTTGATAAGCTTTTCCACATATAGGGTCACCGATTCCCCTTCGACTCCTTCTTTCAATCCCCATATTCTGTTGTTATTTCTCCGTGACCTCCCCTCCATGTCTGACATCTTTGTCTCCATCTGTTCTTGTTTCTGAATCACACATGTTAATACCTCGTGTATCTCCGTGTTCCATTCCTCCGCGTGTGCCGTCCTAGTCTGTAACTCGGTCACGTTTCTGTCCTGTTCCGCCATCTTCTCCTCCACCCTTTTGAGTTCTGTATTCATTTCACCTCTGAAGTCCTCCTGTTCCTTCCTCAATTCCTCCCGTAGCTTCCCAATATCATTCCTTATCGTGTCCGTGTTCAGTTTTATCGCCGCTGTTATGTTCTCCAGTATCCCGGCCTGCATGACCACGGCCCATCCTGGCATTCCCGTGTCTGCCTCAGCGGTACCTCCCCCTTCTTCCGCCTGTCTTTTCTCGGCTTCGCTTCGGGGACTCTGTTTCTTCAGATTCTCTCCTTCTCGTATGTTCTCCATTTATATTTCCTTCACACTCGTTGTCTCTTCCTTACTTCTCGTGTGCATTTTAATTTTTAATTACTTTTCGGGTCTTTTTTTATCCGTTTTTTTCGCTCATTTGACCAGGAGCTCTATCGCACGTGTGTTACCCGTCTGCTCTCATACCGGAAGTCGACTTGCTTTAGAACCTTGAGAGTAATGCTGTTGTCTTGTGCTACGTATTTGTACTTCAGATTGTTGTTTATAAATGGCATTCATCTCTTTTTTTAACACATTAATTTGAGTTTCCAGTCGAACCGAGTAGTTGTATTGTAAGGAAGAAAATAACGTAGAGTAAAGCGTTTCCAGCCCTGCCAGTTTTGAGCAACGATTCTTGCGTATTTTGGAGGAAAAGCACCCGGTAAAATCCTTGATCAATCCCTTTACCGACATCCATAATATTCTGGGGTCCGGCACCGATTTCGCATTCTATAGTAGGAATACTGAAAGAGCTTCTTTGAGTTGTGTAATGAATTCCTTGTTATTCAGCAATATCGAGTTAAATCGCCATTTTGGGGCTCGGGATGACAGTATACCAAATTATCCTTTTAGGAGTAAATAACAGTGATCCGATAATGCATTGGGTACCATTTCCACGTCATAATTATCAAATAGTCTCGGGGATGCAAAAACATAATCTATTCTGGAAAGTGTGTTATGTCTTGCAGATCGACAAGAGTACTTCCGGCTCGTGGGGTTGCGTGATCGCCATAGATCATTTACACCTGTATTCTTCGACCAATCCTTTAACGCATTAGATGCATTTTTTTGTTCGTTGGAAAAGGTGGGATAAGATTTATCCATCCCAGGATCCCAAATGGCATTAAAATCCGCACCAATTATAAATGAGTATTCAGGAAGGTCTAACATTGTTCTGGTGAGTGTAGTGTAGAAATGAGCTTCGTAAAAATTTGGGGCATATACCGCTACCAACGCTATTTTCCTATTCCTGTATACAATCTTAGCTATGGTTATCCGACCATCTGCATCAGACCATACTCCCTTCAATTCAATATTCAACTTCCGTTTCACGACTATAGCAACTCCACTGGTTCTCATTCCAAAGGAAGAGTGACTAATGTTATGGTATATGTTGTCCGCTAACGTAGCTTTGTCTTCCACTAAAATGTGCGTTTCGCTTAGAAGAGCCACGTCAACCTGTTTGTTTTTCATCAGTGTGAGCACGCTTTTACGTTTATGTTGATTATTTATTCCCCCAGTATTCCAGATCATTATATTCAAACTAGCCATAATCTATACATGTTGTTTTGTAGTTGTTGGTAATGCTTCTGGAGTGCGAATTCACAATGGATTTACATCCTACTATTGAGGTCCCGTTGAGAGCCGAGCATAAAAACATACATATATACAAATAAACCCCTGATCCCCCCTCCCTTAAAGAGCCGTACAAGGTACCTATTTGATACCTCCTTCGCGTACAACTCCTTCCTATCCTGCACCTCCGGTCAGCCCAGAATGAGCAATTTATCCTAAACTTTCCTATGTATACCATAGAATCTAAACTTTTAATTCTAATTTAATAGAATGTCACCTGTGGCCAAGCCATTCTCCCGTTAATGTAATTAAACAAAATAAAAAAAATAACTCCATTAGTAGACTCATTTAAACCTCTTTTTTTCTTTTTTTTTTTTAACCTTCTACTATGTATTGGTTAGAACATTTCAGAAATAAAGAATAAGAAATAACGATGTTTAGAATTAGATTATCGAAACCCATAAAATCAGGGAATAACTACTTAAATTCTTTTTTTTTTTTTTTTAAATAACTTTGCATGTTTACACATCTAGATAACAAGGAGGTTTTTAAATACTTGTATGCAGATCTATTTCATGACCAAGTTCAGTTCAGTTCAGTTCAGAGTTTTTATTTGCCACATGGAATCATACAATCAGAGTTTCTTCATTACACAATCATAAATAACATTCCATGGACAAAAGGAGCAGGAAGAAGAATAAATCTTATAGTTACCTGCCCCTTATTCCTAAACTAAAGAAGTATTTACTTAATGGTCGGCGTACAACCTAATTTACACAAATAATAATTTATACCATTATACAAGAAACTCACAATCCACAGTTAAACAAGAAATTTTTTAATAATAATAATAATAATAATAATAATAATAATAATAATAATAATAATAATAATAATAATAATAATAATAATAATAATAATAATAATAAAGAATAAAGAATAAAAGAAAGAGAGAAAAAAAAATCTCACTATTCAGATCACATTTGATTTTCATACTGACTAAATATTTTTTTTATTTTTTATTTTTATTTTTATATTTTTTTTTGAATTGATAAACACTATTACATCCCTTAAGCTCGCTATGGAGAGAATTCCACAACTTTACACCAATAACTGAAGGACACATCTGTTTAAGTGTGGTACGTGCAAAAAAGTCTCATATCGTTGTTATTTTCCGGGGCCATCATTGAAAAAGGCATTGTATTCCAGAATGCTGTCAGCCGCTCATGACTTGCAGATTGTTGTTGTAATGTTCCAGTATATTCCTCGTGTCATAGAACAATATCAATCCAGTGTATTCCAGTATATTCCATTATGACTCATAGCCTTCATAGTCTGTATCAAATCATGACCTGCATATTACCATGAATCTATATATATATAGTGTTTAGCGTTTTATATTAAATTACTTATACCTCAATGTTGTCAAAAGCTTGTATGATGCCGTTTTTGATGTCCGTGCGATTGCAAAGTTATCCAAAAAAGATGAATCTTGTCATCCACTTTTTGTATTCTTCATGTAATCTTCTGCCGCCTCAAGCGAACGTAGCACGAATCTTTTTCCTTCTCCCTCCACAATGGAAAGATTAGCTGGATAACGTAGGACGGGGTGGAGACCTTTCTCATAGAGCCGATGTACCACATCCTTGTAGCGGGCCCGTAGAGTTATGGCTTCCTTGCACATGTCCTCATAGAACCACACTTTTTTCCCTTTATATATCAGTTTTCCCCATTTCTTGCGTGCTTCCCTGATGATCGTGTCTCTTGTTTCAGTTTCCCGTAGGCTAGCTATGATCACTCTTTCTTTGTTGTTGTTGTAGTTTACGGTGCCTATTCTGTAGCGTTTGTCCACTATCGGTTCTGTAGGTAGGATTTCAGGACCTAGAATTTCTACTAGCACTGCAGCAAACGTGGCATCTGTGCATTTGACTGATTCATCCAAACCCACTATACGGATGTTAAATCTGCGGGCGTGACGTTCGATTTCGAGCAATCTGACCGTGTTTTCCTCTTTGTTGTCCTGGATCATCTGCCAAAGAGCTTTGTCCCCCACTTGCATCTCCTTCGATACTTCGGCGATATTCTCATATAGATCCTTATTCTTCACCTCTTCTTTCAGTGAGTATTCGTTCACAGTATTTGCAACTGCCGTTATGCGATCGGATTGTACTACAGCCTCTGCCCTGATGTCATCAAGTTTAGCCTCTATAGCTAACTTAAATGCGATAGCATTAGCTTCGGCTCTCTCAACAGCTCTAGCTATATTACCAGCCTTGGCATCAACATTATCAACCTTGTCGGTTAAGATCTTTATCAGAGTGGTCAGCGTTTTGAAATCGGGTGAAGTATTCTCCATGTCTGTCTCGGATGAGGTCGTAGGAACGTTGGAATCCATGGGATTGTCGAACTTTTTATTCTCAATCGCGTCCGCTTTCTCCTTCACAGTAGAGCGCGTCACCGCAGCTTCTACCGTTAGAGTGTCTGCTTCACGGCTCTTTGTAGTATCTTTCTTTGCTGGCATGTTGATTTGTTCCTGTTGATATAGTTAGTTGAAGGTCTTAGTTAATATATACGTCGAGGTTTAAACACATTAGTGTTGTAAAAAGTAGGTTTTTAAGCGAAATTAACAAAAACAGGAGCGGAGAGTGTGACCAATGCGACCGTCACATGCTGTTGTCAAACCGGAAGTCTGCTAACTAACATTCTGTAGTGTGGTAGTGAAAGGGTTAACCCTTTGTCATGTGGCAGTGGAAAGGGTTAACCTTCTGTATTGTCGCAGTGAAAAGGGTTAACCCTTTGGTAGTGTGGCAGTGAAAGGGTTAAGTGCCTTTGTTGAGGAAGCAGAGTGTGTTTATTCCTTCACTTCCTCCCCACTCTGATGTCCCTGCTGCTCTGGGGATAGAATGGGCAACTTTGTGATCACAACCCCCAGCTTCTCTAGAACCTTTAGGGTCTTCCAGTACCTTGACGTAGAGTGGATCCCGCAAGCTCTCCACCAGCAGGCTGACCCGCTCATCCCACACTGGGTTGAGGTTCTTATGGATGGTCTTACTCCGGAACACCTCCTTCCCTGCAATCTTAAACTTCACGTATGGATCACTGGTGCCTAGGGAGAGACAACAGAGGGAGAAAGAAGGATGAGGAGACTGTACATGGCTTCCACACGTTACCCCTTCCCTGTAGACACTACAGCAGTTCAGTTTGTGTAAGTGAAACTGTGCCTGTTTCTCACTGTGAGAAATGAGAGAGGAGAGCCTATATAGGACTAGGGCTGCACGATTTGACAGATATTGCGATTGCGATTAAATTTGCGATTATAAAAAAAATAAAAATAAGCAGCCCCACAGAGGTTTATTGTAAAATGCGGCTTGCATCTGGCCTACGCGGTGGGTCTGTTCGGGACACCGAGCCTGAACATTTGTCTTTTTACCTGGGAATCGATACCGGTACCCAACGGTACCTTTTTTTGTTTTTTTCTGTACTTTACTCTCCCTCTCTGAAGTCTAAACTTCACAACACACAATCTAAAACCCCTTACCTCCCTCTCCAAAACTGTTCCTACAACAATAACAACAACTTGCAAAGGAGATCCTGTATCTCAATGGGACTTCCTGGTTAAAAAATAATAATAAAAAAAAATAATAATTAAAAAAAACACTTTTTGTTGTTGTTGTGATTTGCTAATTGCATCATTTCAAATCGCGATTTCGATTTAAAATCGATTAATCGTTCAGCCCTATATAGGACCCTGTGCACACTGATGTAGCGGAACAGCTCCATTGAGAATGAACTGGACAAGATGGGGAAGGCGACTACGACAGTATCCACGACAACCACAGGTCCTCTGACCTCTACTTTTGGGAGAGATATGGTATGTTCATATAATGTAATATTACGCAGGTTGTTTTGGGCCACAGAAATAACTTCTGGTCCTTCCCGTGTTGAGTGCAGGTTTCTCTCTCTGGGCCTTTGCCTCAATGACTAAAATCTCAGTTTTATCTTTGTTCAATTGGAGGAAATGTTCTCCTCTAAAGCGAGAGTTAATTGTTTCAAACTGATAAAACAAGTGTAACCTAATGCTTGGTTAGATATAATCACACTAAAATAGGATTAATAGCCCCTAAGAGACAATTAACTGAACTATCAAGTGTGCTTTTAGAAACAGCCCAGTACAAATAGCAGATTGTTGCATAATGAATTATTTAAAATATCTCTCCCTCCCCCTCTCTCTCCCTCCCTCCCTCCCTCTCTCTCTCTTATGATACAGAATACAGAAAGATCAGATATTGTATTTCCAAGCAATAGAAGTGGCTGCATTTGAACACTAGATGGAGCCAGCGATAAACATTTGCACTCCAGAGAATGATGATAGTGGTTTTTAATGGAGGAACCAGTCAGTAACTCTATCTTAGATATCCCCACTAGATGTATTTTAAACCCTTACTAACCCCCTAAAATTCTATATTGAATAACAATTTGTATAAATATGTTTTTCTACCAAATTAATAAATCATCAATAAATTACTGAAAATGTCTTAGCAGCCTTTCTACACCTTTACTCTCTTTAAGAATGCAAGGATCTATATGAATATACAAATGAGCAACAAGCAGGAAATCCAATGAATGTTGGTGTGAGTGTGAACAAATGTACAACACACTCACACAAATGTACAACACACACACACACACACACACACACACACACACACACACACACACACACACACACACACACACACACACACACACACACACACAAAGATGGATGAGCTAGCTGACTCAAATCATATAGTTCTCTCCCAGAAAGAAAGCAGTATTACCAACACCCCGTTTTCATTATCCAGAAAAATTACCACTGATTCTCCCTTCCCAGTCTCATTCTACCTCATCCCCCCCAGCCTGTTCCAACTATACTGATTGATCCAATAGATCACATACTGTACAGAGAGAAAGGGAAAGGCCATAGAAATAACCGACCAGGGAGACCGTTTTGAAAAGGTTGAGTCTAGGGGTTATTGTAATAAAGATGAAAGAGATTCTGTTTCACAGGAAAATGTCCATGAAGCATAAACGGTTCACTCAAGGAAACTAGCTCAGACAGGCAGTGTCTTTGGCGGCACAGTGGTGTAGTGGTAACACTGTCGCCTCACAGCTAGAAGGTTGTGGGTTCGATTCCCGCTTGGGGACCAGGTTGCCGTGTTGCCAGTTACCCAGGTGGGGTATCTCCCGGGCCTTTCTGTGTGGAGGTTGCATGTTCTCCCTGTGCTCGCAAGGGTTTCCCCCCCGATAAGATAAACCCAATGGAAAAACATGCACAACAGATCGCTGACGCTGTCGTGTCCCTGACGAAGACGGACAGGAGCACTTGGATTGGTCCCCGGGCGCGGCGCACACTGCAGCCCTCGTTTGCTCCCGGCTGCCCTTGGGGGGGGGAAGGACGACGGGATGGGAGGTGCAGAGAACATTTCGTCAGCGACTGAGTGCATGTGTGTGTGTTCCTGTCGGTCGCCCATCGCATGTGTGTGTGTTAATCTGATGACAAAAATAAAGACGTATACTTATACTTATTATTAGATTCAACACAATCACAGAAACAGAGAGAACAGGAAGTCATCTACTGTGAATGTCCTTTGAGTTTGGGACTCAGCAGGAGATAAGCAGGTCTGTCACTTTGTCAGGTTGATCACGTTCAGCATCATACAAGGAGATCTGGTCCAGCTGGACCTCATTACCGGGGGAGCACACGTTCCAACCACACAAATCAAGCTACATGCCACCAAGACATATAGAGCACTGAAACCAAAACCACAATGTTCAGTTGGTGTCAAAGTTAACCCATAAGCTACCATGATCCAGAAGCTCTCGCTGGAAATTGTGCACTGAGCAAGAGCTTGCAGCTAAAACTGCACATTCTTTCTGTTCCCCCAGGAGGAATGGCAATTTCTGCACTTCTGTCATACTTTGGAATTCTGGGGAAATTATTTCAAATTTTGGAAAGAATTCCTCCCTAATATTTCTGTAATTTTCACATTGTGTTAGGAAGTGTAGTTCTGTTTCTACGGCTCCCTCATCACAAAGACAGCACAACCTCTCCTCTCTGGGCAGCCAGGTCTGTCTGTGTCTGCCTTTCTCTATCGCCAAACCATGGTCACTCAGTCTGTACCTTGTCAGAATCTTTCTTAGATTCTTATCAGTTACTGTGCTGAGGTAGTCTGCCACAGTATACTGTCTGTTTAGGGCCAAATATGTTTCTAATTTGTGTTGTGATTGTGTGAGTTGATTCTAATACGTAATGTATTTATCTTTTTCTTTGGTTATAATTTGGTTAGGTCTAATCTTCTGAGGCTGGCTAGGGTTTGTGATGTCAGAGTGTGAGATGTCAGCCAGTTTCATTATGAGTTGACAAAAGGGGCTCTTTGTAGGTCTCTCTCTCTCTCTCTCTCTCTCTCTCTCTCTCTCTCTCTCTCTCTCTCTCTCTCTCTCTCTCTCTCTCTCTCTATAATTGACAGTTGACTGTATCATGCCCAGCCCATAGGCGGAGTTTGAACTTGACGCCAGGGTGTGCGACTGCTTGGCGATTTTTTTTGACCTTTATTTGATTATTTTAGCGTTTTTACAATGCCCTAACCCCTAAGTTTTTTATTTTATTTAGGTAGTACAGCAGCACACACACACACTCACACACACAGCACTACGGGGGATCATTTTTAACTGACTTACTCTTAATCATTGACAAAGTGACAAAGATAAAGAAGGAAATACTAAAATAAAAAGACCACAACAAGTATATTGCTGCTCCACTAGACCACTTTACTGTACCAAACATGACATACAAAAATAACAAAATACTGTGCAACACTCTGCCAAGCGCACAGCCGCGCACACGTATGCATACAGTAGGTTGTCAAAGGCTGTACAAACAAAAGTTCACATTTTCTAATAACAGCATTATTAGACATGCCAATCCAACGAAAGATGTGCTGGTCGCGCTGGAGAAAAGAAAAGAAAAAGATGTTGCGTTTGTGTGTTATTTGTTATTCTAAGATGCTAATTCATCTGTATCTGGATAACCAATGAACGGATTCTGTCGGGGCAGGTAGCGTTATTTCGGGGAAATTGATATCTATAGTCTGGTATATTTTTCGTCCATGAAAAATGGAGGCTCTAATTATTATTATTCATAGAGACTCTCGAGCAATAATAATTATTACAGCCTCCATTTTTCGTGGACGAAAAATATACCAGACTATAGATATCAATTTTCCCGAAATAACGCTACCTGCCTCGACAAAATCCGTGCATTGGTTATCCAGATACATTAATTATCATCTCAGAATAAGTGGCTTTGTACAAGCGTTATGTATCCGCCATTCTGCTGCTGCTGAATGGTGGTGCTTGGCCGCGCGTTAACCCTTTCACTGCCACACTACAGAAGGTTCGCCTTATAATGTGACATGATTACTACTATAAAATGAATGTATTGTAAAACAAAACATAATAGAATTCAGATTTGTTTCTCACAATTATTATAATTTTATTAAAATAAAAATAATCTTGATTTCTTTTTTTTTTAGCAATTTCACCCCCGGCCACCAGGGGGTGCAATGCACCCCCTGCACCCCCATAAACTCCGCCCATGGCCCAGCCTCGAGCAGCGCTATTATTTAAGAATATGTTGACTGTATGCCCAGCCTCGAGCAGCGCTATTATTTAAGAATATGTTGACTGTATGCCCAGCCTCGGGCAGCGCTATTATTTAAGAATATGTTGACTGTTAAAAAAATAAAATAAAAAATTATTATATTAAATTTTTATTATTATAATTTTTTTTTACCTTTAGGGGGGGGGGGGGGGGGGGGGGGGCTCGCGTTTAAATCTCGCACAGGGACTCGCATTTCTCCCAGGCGGCCCTGCCTATAGGACAGGCAGGCTGACAGGCTGCTGGGTGGTTCTGTATCACACTAGCTCCCACTCAGCGTCTCATTGCATATATCTCGCTTCAGCATATATACACTGAATAAATTTCAAAATGTACCTTTAAATGCCAGCATTCATCTGGCCACACCCCCATCCGCTTACCTATATAAGCAGGGGTGGTGCCACACACTCATCTCCTTCTCAAATTTCATCACAAGCAACGTGTTGCTCATATGCCCACTTGACGTGGAGAAAAATATTGGCTGGAAGAGCAATGTTTACGAGGAAAGGAAGAACAAGGTGATACGTTGACATCATATCTTTATTTTCTCACTCACTATTTTCGAGAAAATACGGCGATATTGTCTTCGTCACTGGAGTGTCTGGAAGATGGTGATCATTCAAAAATCCTCCACCGGTTTTCGTATTGGGAGCACGCCTCTCAACTGCAGTTCTTTGCTGTGTTGGTTGGGGTGAAACCTTTCAGGACACAGCTGAACTGTAGGACGCGCCGCTGTTGTGAGAAGCGGTGGGTTTCAGGTTGGTGAGTACTGTTTTGCTTGCAGCTCCACTTGTCTGTTAGTGCTATGGGGGCTAACTGACAATGTTTACGAACACCGGCCCCAGATTAAGGTCTTTTGTTCAGCCTCTTAGGCAGCAGCGGAAGACCTTGATCTGAAGCCCATTATAGTTTAACTAGTGGGCCACGACCATTAACACTGGTGATCCCTGTGTTTTCTGGACGAGTGGATGTCTCTCTGTCACCGTGTTAGGCCCCATCTTTCATATCCAAATGAGAGTATTTCCTCACGAGGAGATATGGGCATAGATGTTCATTAGCGGAAGATCTGTGCTCAAGTCAGCTACACAGGCCAGTTGGGTATTGTGCTGGCTCCGTTGTAAAACTGTGTTAACATCTTGTTTCTCTTTTCTCTTAAAAAGTGAGGAGGGTTTCAGAACGGCGGCCTGTCTGGGTGAGTGTTATATCATTGTGTACAAGTTCAGGTGATAGCTGCTTAGCTTATGTGCTAGTGGTGGCCTACTGTTAGCCAGTCAGCTGTTAGCTGCGGCGCTAGCCTGCTGTGATCACTAGGTGGCCTACCTAGGTTAGGCTAGGAAACGTTAGCTTGCTGCTATCGCTGCTTAGCTTACGTGCTAGTGGTGGCCTACTGTTAGCCAGTCAGCTGTTAGCTGCGGCGCTAGCCTGCTGTGATCACTAGGTGGCCTGCCTGGCTAGGCTAGGAAACGTTAGCTTGCTGCTATCGGCCGAGGCCCAGCGCGGGGTGGCTCCGGCCCCTCGCGCGCCGCCGCGGTTCCCAACTCCCCTCTCCCTCACGGGGAGAGGCGGGGGGGATTCGAAGCTCCCCTCTGGTCGCGTGCGCCATTCGCTCGGCGTCTCGCGGGCAGGGGCGGTAGCGACCGACGGTTGGAGCGGCCGTTAGCTTAATGCTACTCTGTTGAACGTGCTTTGATTATAACATGTTTTAAACACTCTTGACTACGACGTCATCTTTGACAGAGGATGTTCGTCGACCCTGCCCTGAGCCAGGACGGCAAGGACTGCGTCAACAAAGGGGACCGTAGTGACGGGTTGGAGCGGCGACGCTGGCCGGGTCGGCAACACAGAACGGCTGTGTTTACTACGGTGCCTTGAGACTGCACTTCGTTGATCTACGCTCCGGGTAGGCAAGGTTTGGCCAGACCTTGTACACTTCTTCTGGCTTTCCCTTCTAAATGTTTTGTAAATAACGATGTTTTCCAAAAACGAGTGTTGCTGCACTACATTTAGGATACGACGCGAGTTATGTGTGAATTGTCTTGTCACTGGTATTTAGCTTCTCCATGCAAATCGGGTTGTTGTTACAGATGTGAAAATGATCTGGTTTGTTGTGTTGAGAAACATCGTGTGTGTTTATATGTACCGTGTACTCACAACTAAGGGGGTTAACTAACCTATAAAGCTATGCTTAGTGACAAATGAGTAAAGAATGATTATTTTCTCAGCCTGTAATGACAATGAACAGTGTGTTCACATATTAACAGGTTTTCCTGTTTTAACTGGCCGTATTAAGGGTAAAGCAGGAGGATTGTGTTTCCCCCCGGTTCCCTGGGGACTTCTTCATCCTCCTATCAGACATGTTGTTGCACTACATTGTGTCACTGTGTGGTAGGGATACGATGTAACCCTTAGCTTGATTGCTGAGGTTGTGCTAAAACTGCTGGAGAAACTTTATTTTCCTAAAAGAAAAGATTGTTTGGTCGCTTTCGTGTGTGCTTAGCAAGGCCTGTGGCCGATACTAATCGAGAATTATGTATTCTCTCATTATGAAAAACGGCGTTCCTCTGTAGAGTGTTTTTGCCATTTTTTGTAGGTGATGATGGGTTGTGTGTGTCATGTGACCTACAACTGGGTTGGACTGGCCACAGAAGCACATGTGTAAGTTTGGTACCGGGGCTCTTGGAGAGCCCTCTCTATTCTGTGTTTTTTCCTTAGTAAAAATCAGATAGCAGGTTAGCTCATGCGCTGTGTGAAGCTGTCAGACGCTTCATAGAGCTGACTATGACTGTGTCATACTCTCTTTTTGTCATTACATCGTATCATGGGTGTGGGGTCGTAAAGGGGTGAACTGGTAACCTTTCCTCCCCCTTTTTTCTGTTGGTCAGGGGTAAACCCACCTGTCCTTCAAGGTTCCTGTCACGTTGCGATTCGGCACGTTACAGGGTGAGGGGGGGGGGGGGGGGGGGAGTTTCCTGGTCCCACGGCCTGGAATATTGGGCGTGTGCACCGCAGAAATTCCCCCGCCATAGAGTACGTCACCGTGCGCGTCTCTGTTGGTAGGACTTCCGTGTGCTGTTCAGGTCCATGTGATGGATCTGTTTCGGGGGGTGGTCAGGGCTCCTCCTCACCAAGCTCCTATTCGGGCCTTCTGTGAGTTGGGACTCCTTCCGTGAGGAGGGAGCATCCTTCAGAGTACAGCGCCTCCTCCTCAGATTGTCAAGGTGAGTGGACCCTCTAGAAGTAGTCCTACTCTATTGTGTATGTATTCGATTCAATTCGATTATTGAGTGTGTATGGGTTCCCCGGAGAGCCCTAAAACCAATTTTTTACATGGCTCAAGGTGCAATATATTCTTTTCAATCTGTACAGCTCGCGTGGGAAGTTTCTCTGGGGATTCCCGTCTCCTTCCTATGGGAGGGTGGTGGGATGTAAAAATGTGATTTTTTTTTACCCCCGGCTGTGTAGACTGGGATACATACTGTTGGTGCTTCCTTCTTTTCTACTAAAAAGAGTTGGAGTTAGGAAGTATCACACCCCTCTTGTCGTTCCCCTGGGCGCCTTGGGGATTCAATGACAGGTCTAAATAGCCTGTTCATTGATGTGGGTGTGTCCCGACGCACGTATAGTGCTAGCTCGGGGTGTTCTGTAAACAGGCGACTGACTGGCACGCCTTGGTTGCTTGAGGTTAAAACGGCGTTTTTATAAAGCAACTGGGATGGAGGTTTTTCCTCTTCCGACGACCAAATCCGACGGCCTGGTTTGGTTATCGACGGATTCTCGTTCATATCTGGGGGATGATGACGGAATGGATCTGAACATATGTAGAGGGGTCTCACGCCCTGGGGGTGGGCCACCGGGCGCGGTTCGCCCGAACGTCTGGGTGGCGCCTTCTTTTCATGTTTAAGATCAACACGCATATCTGCCCCTTCTCCTGGAGTAGGCATGTCGGCGTGGTTAGGGCACGGGACTGGTTCTGGTCACGCTGGTCCGGATCAGTTGAACCCGTTGTCCGCCGGGGATGCAGATCTGCTGTTCTGGTACCCTGAGGGACTTGGGCTTTTTTTCAGGGGGAAAAATGCCAGGTCGGTCCGGGTGTCACAGGGTTAAGCACTATGGAGACCCTGGTTGGGTACATTTTTTACTCAGCACTGTCGTAATGGCTTACGGCCATGCCAACCTGTACACGCTCGATCTCGTCAGATCTCGGCCGCTACACAGGTTGGTCCTGGTTAGTACTTGGTTGGGAGACCGCCTGGGAATACCAAGTACGGTGTGCTTGGGGCTGGTTCTCCATTATTTTCCGCTCCTCTCTCACGCTTGGCGAAGAGGGGCCTGTTGGGGTGGTCTTTGACCTCCTCTGGTGACCCTGTGCTTCCCGTATCGCCGGGCCCGGTCCGAAGTAATGTTTCGTCGACCCGTAGGCCTGGGTTAACCCTTTTTTGAAAAACTGAAACACTTGTACTGCGGTATAGCCGGTGTATACCCGCAGGTGTGTTTTGGAGTTTTTTCTTGAGGGGTTATAGGAACAACCACCGCATTGAGTAACACCAAGGTGGTTGATTCCCTGGTGTGTTGGAGCAGTGTCAACTCCCGGGTTCACCGGTTGAGGGTGCCCCCGCACGTTCATGACGTCTGCCAATCGTGTCAGCCTTCTCTGCCTCAACCCCTCTGGGTGTTTTTTTTTTAAATGGAGGCTTGGTCATGCAACAACGCCAGCTTCCGCCCCTTCCGCCGGGGCGGCTGTGTTCAGCTGTCCCCTCTGGCGCCTGTCTCGTCCGCAGTCTCCAGGCTAGGGTTAACAGCCTGTTGCCTGGTTTTTCCCCGGTGCGCTGCCTGCTTCCGTTGGTTAACCTTTTTTGTGTGCTTACGGCCATGCTGACTGCCTGTTCTGCAGGGTCAGTGTGCCAGGCGGTGTACTATTGGGGGGACAGGGCCTGCTCGGCTGAGGGGCCTTTGTCCGAATACGCTGGCGATGTGGGGGGCGGGGTCACTGAGTGCCCACCTGGTGGGGTCTTGATGCTGGCATCATGGACTTCTCCGGGCCCCCGTTCCAGGGGGTCCAGTCCCTTTGGTGGGTCTGGGTCTTCCTTCGCGCTCCGCTGCTACGGCCTTGCCACGGGGTTGGGTTTACCCTTGACCCCGTGATTCTAGGGGGCAGTAACGAGGTTGTTCCCTCCGTTCGTTCCCGGGTGGCATGCGGGTTGTGCGTGTGTGTAGTCGTGGGGTCAGGCCACGGTCTGCTCACCCTGTGCGTTGAGTTGCTTGAGTGCCTCTTCGCACGGTCGGGTCCGTCGCCCTCCCGGGAAACCTCTAATAGGGGGGGTGCCCTCCATTAGGGGGGGTCGGGGGGGCTCGGCCCTCCCTGTTCTGATGGTTGTGGGGGGCCTTCAGCGGGGTGTATTTGTCGAGCTTCTAGCTCCCGCTCAGCTCCTATTATGCAATGAGACGCTGAGCGGGAGCTAGTGTGATACAGAACGTTAGGTTATGACTATAACCAAGTTCTGTTAACACTAGTGGACGCTCAGCGTCTAGACGCCGCTGCGGCCCTTGATTTTTCATTGTGGTGAAATTTGTTGGGAAGGAGATGAGTGTGTGGCACCACCCCTGCTTATATAGGTAAGCGGATGGGGGTGTGGCCAGATGAATGCTGGCATTTAAAGGTACATTTTGAAATGTATTCAGTGTATATATGCTGAAGCGAGATATATGCAATGAGACGCTGAGCGTCCACTAGTGTTAACAGAACTTGGTTATAGTCATAACCTAACGTTAAGTGCTCTATAGGCCAGGCAGGCTGACAGGCTGCTGGGTGGTTAAGTGCCCTATAGCAGTGGTTCCCAAAGTCGGGGTCGCGACCCAAAGGTGGGCCGCGAGCAGCCACGGGTGGGCCGCGAGATGATTTTAAAAAAAATTAAAAAAAAATAATTTTTTTTTTTTTTTTTTTTTTGTCAGGCCACTGAACTTAGAAGCAGGCCAGGACAGTGTTTCTAGTTGTATTCTAAAATTCTATTCTATTGTATTCTAAAATGTGACTATATGGTTTTATATTAACTTAATAAATAAACAAAAACGAAAAATCTACTTATTTCAACGAACATTTCAAACTAAATAACAGATTATGCACATAAAATGCTGAAAACAACCGAAGCAACAATAGTATTTTAATGAGGCTATTATTATTATCATTATTATTTTGCAACAAGTTAGCCCTCTCATAAATAGCACATATAAATGAATAACTAACTTGAACTAACTTAATAGGATTGAAGTGATATTTGGCTTAAAAAATCGGTCGTCTGGCAAAAAAAAAAAAAAAAAAAGCCAGACGATGTGCATTGGGCCGCGGCTCTCTGACGCCTTATTTTCTGGGCCCCGGCCTGAAAAGTTTGGGAACCCCTGCCCTATAGGACAGGCAGGCTGACAGGCTGCTGGGTGGTTAAGTGCCCAAGAGGTTTAGCTCTCAGGGGCTGTTTGCACATCAGATTAGAATCACAACATGAGCAGTCATTTGCATACAAACAAAACAATCCCTTTCTCTCACTCACACACAACGCTTGGTAGACAAATAAGCAGTCATCAGTCAGTATTGAAAAGTAAAGATACTTCTGTGGCACAGTATACCAGTCAGGGTTAGAAATAAAAAAAAATATTTCAAGGGCTTTTTTTGCCCCCCCTTAATTGATTTTCGGGGGCTTTTTTTTGTATTTCGGGGGCACAACATTTTTATAATGAAAATTAACATAAAGATTATAAAACATTGTTGACACTTTTTTTTACAGTCTTCGTCCCTATGTTTGATAACGTAATGTTAATGTCTCCATATATAGGGCTCTACGCTAACCTTTTTCCCAAGGAGCACATGTGCTCCTAAATAAAATGTTAATAAATAAAATCTAAATACAAATTTAGGAGCACACAAAGAAATTTAGGAGCACAGTGACAACTGTTCAAGTAACACACACACACACACACACACACACACACACACACACACACACACACACACACACACACACACGATGTGTGACATGGCTTGGTTTCATGTTTTGAGGTACCTTCAATTATCTGTAAATAATACATACATACTCTATCTAAATAGATTAAATATGATTGTCCCTGAGGGCAAGTTGTGTTGTTGTCTTGATATATCTACAAATAGCAGATGAATAGCCGGTTGCCTCTGGATCAATTAATGTCTAATATTGAATAATATTATTAGCTATTTTATTTTGAACATCCCTAATTCCAACAGTCAAGAGGCTTGTTTCAAATTGATACATGAAAAACCCCACACACGCAACAACATCCACCTCAAACACAACAAAAGAACAGAGCATCTCATGAACTTATTATGTCATGGACTCTATGGACTATCAGCTGAACTCGCACCAATGCATAGGGAAATAGTCAGACATCCCAGAATTATTTCATAATACAAGTTTTGAATGGACGTTTGGATTAAAATCATCAGGAAGACAGCACTGGAACGTTTGTGAGTATAGGCTCTGGCCAGATCTATCAATGAAATACGTTGCGCGCTCAGCGCTGTGGAATGAAGGAAATACGCATCGGGATCGGATTTGGATGTTATTCTTTGAAGTTGTGTTACAAATGGAACGGTCTTTCCCTGCCGAACACAAGTTACTTAACGTTACACAGGTCGCGCTATGCAGATGCTTAGCTTGCTAACGTTAACACTTTGATTGCCTAAGGCTAAATTCATGATATACCATAGGTTGCCAGCTCTATTTGTCTATGGAGAAATTCCCCTTCTTTGCAGGGCTATAACTTTTTAAATTCTATTGCTAAATTGCCATTATTAGGGCCCATTCAATGTCCTATATGTATTGTTCAGGGTGTATGAACGTTAAACTTTTTCATTCACATATTCATACTAAAATATGATCTAAAGTATAAGTATGTTTTCATCTCTTTCTGCAGCTTTCTCCAGAACGTGATTTATAGCCCCAAATGCATTATATTGATGACCAAATACAGTTTGATAGCAATCGGCGCGATATAAAAAAATCCAACTGGACGGACTTCTGGAAGTTACTACACGTCATCTGATGTTGACCGGATGGGCGAGGGGGCGTTTATAATTCCGTGGGCAGCGTTATACCATTCATCTAATGTGGGTCAAATGTTCATCAGATCAGTTAGTATAGAAGACATTGAAAAATAACGCTGAATCTTACCGTATCTTCCTCGCGCCGTTGGGCGATGAGTGTGGAGTATACATTTTCCTATTATGGGATGTTGGAATACCCGGTCCATTTCCAGGTTGTATAATGGTATATACGTCCAAATCATGTTGTTTATCGAGTTATTGGCAACGGATCGCTATGTATTGTGACAAGCTAGAGTGCCGGGACCTTTACCGAGTGCCCGGAAGTAATATGGGAGAACAGCACATCGTCCAAGTAACTCCCTGTTAGGCGATTGCGCCGATCGGCCACCCGATGGCGCTCTTGAACCGCTAGAGGGTTCAGTGGGGCTTTTTGGTGGGTCTCAGGCCAGCGGATGGGAAATATGAATCCGATCACAGATTTTTGAAATATTGATATCAAAGACGAGTTACGGCGTCTTCGGCAACTTGAGCATGGCGGGGAAGGACACCTAAACACGTCTTCCGGCAGTTAAAGTGTTAAGATAGCAGTGTAACTTAAGTTACACTATGCATGCTTGATGAAAGCAGAGCTCTCTGTCTGTCTGCGTTCGCACCTCTCAAGCACCTGTAACACGCAGCGGGCCCCGCCCTCTCCCTCCTTGCATTCCACCCAAAAACTGAATTTCAGTCCAGTTTCTGAACTATTAACAGCGGAGCTGTTTTGTAATATTCACTCGTCTCGCACACTGCAAGTAAATGATTTTTCCGGTTCGCACACACACATATTATTAGGGGCAAACACGAGGGAAATGCTCGCACTGTAGAGCATATATATAATTATATATATAATTAGTAAACTGTCGGGGGCTTTTCTTGCCCCCCTTAACTGATTTTCGAGGGCATTTGGTCAATTTTCGAGGGCATTTTTGCCCCAAGCCCCCGTTAATTTCGAACCCTGATACCAGTAAATTTATTTTCTAATAAGAAGCCATTGAATTATATTGCGAAGGCCACAGGGTGCGGCTCATACAGCCATATCATCAGAGAGAGCATTTCGTATAGATCCAAACAGATCCTAACAGATCCAAACAGATCCACCGGTAAACACGTACCTGTCGTCAACACACAATTATTCTTCCATCCAATTCAATCATGTTCTGCTTATAGGCCTTGTGTGTACTGCACTCATTCTCTCTCCATCTGTCAGTGCATTAATTCAACCCCCCAAAAATTCATGAGGAATTCATTAAGAAATCCACAGACTTGACTTGATTACCTCAGAGAATCATGAAAATATGTGCCCTACATAATTAATCCAGTCCTATCAGACCCTTTAACATCAGCCAAGAGATATTCTAAAGTGAAGAATTTTATCAAATCAAGTTTTTCATACAGTAAAGCAATATGTTATGTGCTTTCTGAGATTTGAGAAAGCAGTTTATACAGCAGGTCTGGTTTTCACTGGAGATGGGGCGGGGGGGGGGGGGGTCTGCAGTGACACAGCCTAAGTGCAGACATGAAGTGTTAAAAAAAAAAAGGAAAACAATTATTTATTCCGCTTAAGGCCAGGTGGTGAACATGAATGGATCTCATTATATCTGAAACCGTTTCATCGCCCAAGCCATCCATCTATCCATCCATCCATCCAGCCATCCCTCTCTCTCTCTCTCATTCTCTCTCGCTCTCTGTTATGAGCGCTAGAATGGAGATTGCTGACATAACTTTCAGCTGCCAAGAGGCTTTGATGTGAGAGGGACTAAATATGCATGAATTAACACAGGCCTGCAGGGGCCACACGTCCACCACCTCAACACTCACACTCTCAGGCCTGCAGGGGCCACACGTCCACTACCTCAACACTCACACTCTCAGGCCTGCAGGGGCCACATGTCCACTACCTCAACACTCACACTCTCAGACCTGCAGGGGCCACATGTCCACTACCTCAACACTCACACTCTCAGGCCTGCAGGGGCCACATGTCCACTACCTCAACACTCACACTCTCAGGCCTGCAGGGGCCACACGTCCACTACCTCAACACTCACACTCTCAGGCCTGCAGGGGCCACACGTCCACCACCTCAACACTCACACTCTCAGGCCTGCAGGGGCCACATGTCCACCACCTCAACACTCACACTCTCAGGCCTGCAGGGGCCACATGTCCACTACCTCAACACTCACACTCTCAGGCCTGCAGGGGCCACATGTCCACTACCTCAACACTCACACTCTCAGGCCTGTAGGGGCCACACGTCCACCACCTCAACACTCACACTCTCAGGCCTGCAGGGGCCACACGTCCACTACCTCAACACTCACACTCTCAGGCCTGTAGGGGCCACACGTCCACCACCTCAACACTCACACTCTCAGGCCTGCAGGGGCCACACGTCCACCACCTCAACACTCACACTCTCAGGCCTGCAGGGGCCACACGTCCACCACCTCAACACTCACACTCTCAGGCCTGCAGGGGCCACACGTCCACCACCTCAACACTCACACTCTCAGGCCTGCAGGGGCCACGTGTCCACTACCTCAACACTCACACTCTCAGGCCTGCAGGGGCCACATGTCCACTACCTCAACACTCAGGACACTCTCAGGCCTGCAGGGGCCACATGTCCACTACCTCAACACTCAGGACACTCTCAGGCCTGCAGGGGCCACATGTCCACTACCTCAACACTCACACTCTCAGACCTGCAGGGGCCACATGTCCACCACCTCAACACTCACACTCTCAGGCCTGCAGGGGCCACATGTCCACTACCTCAACACTCACACTCTCAGGCCTGCAGGGGCCACATGTCCACTACCTCAACACTCACACTCTCAGGCCTGCAGGGGCCACATGTCCACCACCTCAACACTCACACTCTCAGGCCTGCAGGGGCCACATGTCCACTACCTCAACACTCACACTCTCAGACCGGCAGGGGCCACATGTCCACTACCTCAACACTCAGAACACTCTCAGGCCTGCAGGGGCCACATGTCCACTACCTCAACACTCAGGACACTCTCAGGCCTGCAGGGGCCACATGTCCACTACCTCAACACTTACACTCTCAGGCCTGCAGGGGCCACATGTCCACTACCTCAACACTCAGGACACTCTCAGGCCTGTAGGGGCCACACGTCCACTACCTCAACACTCAGGACACTCTCAGGCCTGTAGGGGCCACATGTCCACCACCTCAACACTCACACTCTCAGGCCTGCAGGGGCCACACGTCCACTACCTCAACACTCAGAACACTCTCAGACCTGCAGGGGCCACACGTCCACCACCTCAACACTCAGAACACTCTCAGGCCTGCAGGGGCCACACGTCCACTACCTCAACACTCAGGACACTCTCAGGCCTGTAGGGGCAACATGTCCACCACCTCAACACTCACACTCTCAGGCCTGCAGGGGCCACATGTCCACTACCTCAACACTCACACTCTCAGGCCTGCAGGGGCCACATGTCCACTACCTCAACACTCACACTCTCAGGCCTGCAGGGGCCACACGTCCACCACCTCAACACTCACACTCTCAGGCCTGCAGGGGCCACATGTCCACCACCTCAACACTCACACTCTCAGGCCTGCAGGGGCCACATGTCCACTACTTCAACACTCACACTCTCAGGCCTGCAGGGGCCACACGTCCACCACCTCAACACTCACACTCTCAGGCCTGCAGGGGCCACATGTCCACTACCTCAACACTCACACTCTCAGGCCTGCAGGGGCCACACGTCCACCACCTCAACACTCAGAACACTCTCAGGCCTGCAGGGGCCACATGTCCACTACCTCAACACTCACACTCTCAGGCCTGCAGGGGCCACATGTCCACTACCTCAACACTCACACTCTCAGGCCTGCAGGGGCCACATGTCCACTACCTCAACACTCACACTCTCAGGCCTGCAGGGGCCACATGTCCACTACCTCAACACTCAGAACACTCTCAGGCCTGCAGGGGCCACATGTCCACTACCTCAACACTCACACTCTCAGGCCTGCAGGGGCCACACGTCCACCACCTCAACACTCACAGTCTCAAACACACTCATATACACAACGGTACAAACAGTACATTCACACTGGTGTGTGCACACACACACACACACACACACACACACACACACACACACACACACAC
The DNA here is from genome assembly GCF_963971535.1 of Notolepis coatsorum. Taxonomy (NCBI): domain Eukaryota; kingdom Metazoa; phylum Chordata; class Actinopteri; order Aulopiformes; family Paralepididae; genus Notolepis; species Notolepis coatsorum. The sequence continues at coordinate 134,340,132 of NC_140165.1, read as the reverse complement.
ACACACGTGCACACACTTGTGCACAACGCTGCCATTGACATATCACTGCAGACCTGCTGTAGCGCCACAGGGCAACGTGGATGGCAGGATGAGAGAGGACGGGAGACGATGGAAGAGGAGGCAGCAGATTATAATCAGGGGGGTGGAGCCAGTGTTTCAATACAGAGATGCAGAGATGCAATTCACTATTCTACAGATCTGTTGTAGGGATGCCCACTCTTTAGAGTCTAGTCGACTAAACAGTCATTACGCTTTCTTAGTCTATTAGTCACTTCTGTTTGTGACATGAGATCATACACATGAAAGGGTTAAATCTACAGTATATCTGCATAATATTCCAAATCTAATATTCATAACATATATCACATGCCTAAAATAACTGACCTATAATTATTAATAGAGATAGTGCAATAAGAAATGTAAATACTTTTTTATTCTTTATTTAAATGTACTAACATAGTACAGAGTCAGAGTGGACACACTAATAAAAAAGCATTCATTTTGCAGCGTTTAGAGGGAGTGTTAGGTACAATTCTATGGAGACTTGGTGCAGCAATCTCCCTCTTGAGTCGATATCCCCCCCCAAGACACACACCACTGGCTCCGAGCCTCCGCATCCCTGCAGGTCTTTATAGAGCCATAAAATTTACACAACAGCCGGCTGAAAAACATGAAGTAGAAAAGCTGTTACTGTATAGTTGCTTAATTAAATGGTGCATATAGAAGGGAGATGGTGGGGTAAAGGTGCATTCTTGGAAATCAATCACCCATTTCACGGGTTTCACTTGGGAGGCAGTAGAAGGGTCCGAGGGTGTTTAATAGAAGTCAGTCCAACTGGAGCTGCCGAGGATATTGGAGGAGAAGGCTACGGAGTTGGGGAGGCCTATCACTCTGTTAGAACTCAGAGACGCAGTTGCAGAGATGCAGAGGGGCAAAAGCACCCGGCTGGCATGGAATCCCACCCAAACTATACCTACTGTAGCGTTTTTGGACCCACTAGGCCCATTATTGCATTTGTACCGATCACAGTGTCGTATTTTACCGGACCTAAAACATGCTTTTGGTAACAATCGCAGTTTTGAGTTAAAACGACCCCCCCCCCCCCCCCCCCTTGATGATTTTGTGAAGACACATATGTACATGGTATCTACCTTTGATTTGGAAGTATTTGGGGTTTCAGGCGAGCAACCAGAACGATTTGGGCATATTGCATATAACGTGTCATATCTCGCAATCTATGAAAAAATACTGGATTATTTTGGAAAGGGGCGATGTTTAGCATGTAATAGCGCACAAACTACAGTATGTAGAAATGAACTGGTTAGTCAGTGATGGACTATGAACAATGCCTGTCAAATGAGCCATACTATTGTCTCGATAGCTATAATACAGAACACATGATGGGTCTGCAAACATCACTAAAATGGTCAATAACGCTGACGCCATTGAGTAAAGATGGGAAAAGAGCGTGGCGGTCAATGAGTTAAAGAGGGGTGGAGGTGGGGTCACATTTGAACATTAAAAAATTTAGTTGAAAGTAACGCAAGAATTACTTTCTGAAGTAACTAGTTACCTTTATAATTTGTAACTGAGTAACTAATTTAGTAACTTTTATAATTTGTAACTGAGTAACTAATTTAGTTACTTTTTGGAAGAAGTAACTAGTAACTGTAACTAATTACTTTTTTAAAGTAACTTGCCCAACACTGTCCGCAATGACACTACTCCTGAATGATATCTCCCAGCTGCCGACTCCTATACAGCAAAAAATACTAGTTTTAGCTGGATTTACAGCAGCCAAAAAAATGTATAGCTATGAGATGGAAACAACCCGACAAACTTACAATAATCAATTGGGCTTTAACATTCTTAGATGTAATTTATTTAGAGATCTCCACAGCTCGGGTAATTGGAGTCAAATAATCTAATATTAGTTTGTGGACATCGGCAGCTGAGATAGTAAAGTCAATGATCTAGCAGCAGAGCGAGATCGGGATAGGTTGGTCCTGAGGGGTCCTGGGGTGGCGGGTGTGAGAGTGGGGGAAGACATGTCTTTTAGCAATATAATTTTATTATTATAATTTAACTTTTTATTTATATTTTGATTTCTATATATACTTGTATATGCGGGATGGGTGTTTTGGGCCCTTGATGTTATTAGTTTGATGGTCGCGGCCTCGGGCTGATGGGGGCCCCTGGTTCGAGGTATCGGGGAGTCGGAATGTTATAGTCAAGTCAAGTCAAGTCAAGAGTTTTAATTGTCACGGCATACAGGTATACAATGAAATGCGGCTGGTCTTGCCCGCGACGATGTGCAATACAGTGGTACAACATATAATAGAATCCAATAAAAATACAGTGGTACAACATATAATAGAATCCAATAAAAACAACAGTGCAATAAACAGGTACATGGTGTGCCATCTCGGTATCTGTACATAGTATTTACAGAGCATATAGGACATGCTAGGTAGCTTTAGTAGTGCAATACACTGTTCCTGATGTTATACTAATTTAAAGTGGCCTTTCCTCTGGCCATAAGTGTGCGTGTGTGCGGCATGAGTGTTAAAGTGGCTGCTAGTGTGTGAGCGTGCTCAGCGTGCGTGTCGTGTATGTGCTTGTGTGTGCTTGTGTGTGGATAGTTCAGTTTCTGTGTCTCTCAATGTTCATTGTTCAAGGCTCTGATGGCCTGGGGGAAGAAGCTTAGCCTACGCCTCTCCGTCCTAGTAGCTGGGGTTCGCAGGCGTCTGCCTGACCTCAGCAGCTGGAACAGGCTGTTATTGGGGTGGTGGGGGTCTTTCATTATCCTGCAGGCTCTGGATTTGCACCTCTTGTTGTATAGAGCCTGCAGGGGAGGTAGCGCAATACCCGTGGTACGCTCGGCTGAGCGCACCACTCTCTGTAGGGCCTTCTTGTCCTGTGCCGTGCTGTTCCCATACCAGGCAGTGATGTTTCCGGTCAAGATGCTCTCTACAGCTCCTGAGTAGAAGGACTGGAGTATCTTCCCCGATACTCTGAACTTCCTTAACTGTCTCAAGTGGTAGAGGCGCTGCTTCGCTTTCTTTACTACTGTGTCTATGTGTGTTGACCATGTCAGATCCTCTGAGATGTGGACCCCCAGGTACTTGAAGCTGCTCACCCTGTCCACGGTAGCCCCGTTAATCATCAGTGGTGTGTGTGTCTCCTGCTGTCCTCTCCTATAATCCACGATCAGCTCCTTGGTTTTACCAATGTTCAGGAGCAGGCTGTTGTCCTGGCACCAACGTTCCAGTACCTCAACCTCCTCTCGGTAGGCCTTCTCGTCGTTGTCCGAGATCAGCCCCACCACCACCGTGTCGTCTGCGAACTTCACTATGGAGTTGGAGCTGAACTTGGCCACACAATCGTGTGTGTAGAGTGAGTACAGCAGCATAATGTTCCGCCTTATGTGTAGTGGGCCTGTGATCTATGGGGGTTCCATTTTTTGGGTTGGATAGCGGGGGTGGGTGGGCACTCCCGTAGTGTTCTGATCTACTGAGCTACACCTGAATATATCATTTATATTTTACAATTTATTGATTTAATATAATTTTATTTAATTTAATTGTCATGTCTTATTGTGTCTGTTTATTATATTATTATTATTGTTACTGTATTGTGTTGTGTCTTGTTTCATGTGAAAAAGAAAAAGAAAGAAAAATGGTATCACAAAAAAAATAGAAGTCAGTCCAAAATACAAGAAGAAAACTGAGGAGAACTGGATTCCAAAGAAAACCAAAATACTAAAAGTTTCACAGTTCACACACTGGACTCGAGAGCAGCAAAATTAAAGGAAGGCCTTATCTACATAGATCAGCAAACATACAAACCCTAACAGATAGTTGAACAGTAGACTATGAACATAGACAATGGACCAGCACAGTGAACAGGAAACAAGCAACTCAAATACACAGGGACAAAACGAGACACACCTGGGATAATTACAACTGGAGACACCCGGGAGGGGAAACAGACTGACAAAGAACTACAGGCAACTAAAACAAGGAACTACAACTATGGAAACGAGACAGGGGAATGCATAGCACAGAGAAAACATGATACAAATACATACTAAACACTGAACTAACAGGGGAACCTGAATGTTAGAGAGCGAGAGAGAGAGAGATAGAGAGAGAGAGAGAGAGAGAGAGAGAGAGAGAGAGAGAGAGAGAGAGAGAGAGAGAGAGAGAGAGAGAGAGAGAGAGAGAGAGAGAGAATAGAGCGAGAGCAAAAGAGATAGATAGTGAGCAGGGGGACACATGTCCATGGCAGAGACAGGGGGAACATAAGAGACATTCAAAGGCCTGGCAGGAGGGGCATCATGTCACACTGACATGGACTTATGCTGATGACAGTGATCATATTGTTAAGTTAACTTCTACTGCAGCCTTTACGGCCATCTGTGAAGAGGGGAATGGGCGCTGTTGTTGTGCATCACTGGTTTTGGAATGCACTTAGGCTGTGGCCACGACGCTGTGGAGAGTGTGGAATAAACTTGAGTGTAAAGAAAACTGTTGTCTTATTTGCAAGCTAACATGGTAGCAGAGGATGTCAGCCTCTAATGTTACTAACTACAGGCTGCCGCCTGGACTGGACGAAAAGACGTCTTTTGAGAAGTGGAAGAATGAAGTGGAAATATGGAGTCGGGTGACGGATTTAGTCAAGAAGAAACAAGCGTTGGCTGTTGCTCTATCGTTGACGGGTAGGGCGAGGGATACTGCGTTAGAAATACCTGTCGATGAAGGACTGGGCTTATGAAGCCTATTCGGAGTTTGATCAGATTTTGCGGGAAGACAGCGTCTCCATGGTGGACTATATTGTTGATTTTGAACAGAAGTACAACCGGATCAAGAAATTCGATATGGTTCTACCTGACACTGTTTTAGCATTCAAACTACTGGATACAGCAGGCCTCGACATAAAAGACAAACAACTGGCATTGACTGCCTGTGGTAAGCACACCTTTGTTGATATGAAGTCAGGACTGAAACGTATATTTGGAGAAAAAACTGAGAAAAAGGCAGGGGCCATTACTGTGAAGCAAGATGCAGCATTCTACACAGATCAGAGACGAGAACAGCAGAGGCAGGAGCAGCCGCGAGCTCAAAGTGGACAAGTTAGAGGGCCATTCGCAGGCACAAATCCGTATGTGGTGAAAAATGGCTGGATAACTATGTTGGGGGACTAGATGAGAGACAAGTCAAGGGATTGGTTAGCACAAAGAGTAGCAAACCTTTCAAGTTTGGGGATGGGCGAGTTGTACATTCTACAAAAAAGGTCAAGATACCAGCCAAGATAGGAGAAACAAAATGTTGTATTGAAACAGAAGTAGTCCCATCTGACATCCCTTTACTGCTTAGTAAAACGTCGCTAAAGAGAGCAGGAGCTGTGTTGAACCTGGAAAACGATACAGCTATAATGTTTCAGAAACCAGTAACTCTGGAGTTGACTTCATCTGGACACTACTGTCTGAACATACTGGATAAAGAGTCCCCAAGTGAAGCATATGAGAATGTGGTCCTGGCCATCACAGATAATATGACCAGTGTGGAAAAACACAAAGCTTTACTTAAACTTCACAAGCAATTTGGACATGCATCAGTTGATAGACTGAAGAAGCTGCTGACAAATGCTGGAAACACGGATGATGAATGCACTGCTATTCTAGGGGAAATAGTAGGAAAATGTGAGATATGTCTCAAGTACAGCAAGGCTAAGCCCAAGCCTGCTGTTGGTCTGCCCATGGCCTCCAGGTACAACGAGACTGTGGCAGTTGATCTACATGAGCTAGAACCAAATGTGTGGTACCTACACATTATCGACCACTTCACTCGGTTTAGTGCGGGTAGCATCGTGACCTCAAAGAAGCCAAGTGTGATAGTGAAAAACGTTGTACATTCCTGGATCAGTGTCCATGGTCCACCTGAGCGTCTCTTCAGTGACAACGGCGGAGAGTTCAATAATGATGAAATAAGAGACATGGCAGAGAACTTCAACATCGAGATCAAGACGACTGCTGGCTACAGTCCATGGAGCAATGGTTTGCTGGAACGCCACAACCAATCCCTTACAGAGATACTACTGAAGGTAAAACTTGACAAAGGACTTGACTGGAAAACGGCTCTTGATTGGGCACTCATGGCAAAGAACACAATGCAGAACGTGCATGGCTACAGTCCACATCAGCTGGTGTTTGGACAGAACCCGAACCTTCCCTCTGTGTTTGTTGATCAGCCACCTGCTTTGGAGGGAACTACAATGAGCGCATGGGTGGGAAAGCACATAACAGCATTACATGCAGCAAGGAAAGCTTTCACGGAGGCAGAATGCTCAGAGAGAATCAGACGAGCTCTTCGAAAGCAGCTTCGTCCAACAGATGAAGTATGAAACGGGAGACAAAGTGTTCTACAAAAGGACAGACTGTGTTGAATGGAAAGGCCCTGGGGTTGTGATAGGGCAAGATGGGGTGGTGATTTTTGTACGTCATGGTGGGACATTATGTCAGGGTTCATCAATCTAGGCTGCGAAAAGTGCACCCTGGGGAAAGTAATACTGTGGGCAATATCGATGTATCTGTTAGTGATAGTAATGTTCCTGTTACTGACAATGATATGAATGTTGATATGAATAGTAACAGTGGGGACATGCCCGTTACTGATGGTGATATAAATGGTGACATGAACAATGACGTAGCAAACCAGGATATAGATAAATCTCATGGGATCAATCAAAAAGATTATCACCAGACCGGCATAAAGGTAAAAACCGGTCAGACAATCAGCTTTGTGGATAATGTAACAGGTGTTCCTCACACAGCTAAAGTGATGGGACAAGCAGGAAAGGCTACAGGAAAACACAGCAACTGGTACAACCTACAGTACTTAGAACCTTTTGACATCGCCGGTACTATGGGGTCAGCTGATGTTACTAAAGTAGACAATCTTCAGGTTAAGCCACTAGATGGTGTAGAACTATGCTCTGATATGCAGGAAAATAATGTATCTCAGAGAAATGATGTATTAGTAACAGAGGGTGTATCATTTGATAAGGCTAAACAAGATGAAATCAGTAGCTGGAAGAAAAATGAGGTGTTTGAGGAGGTGAAAAATGTGGGTCAAAGACAGGTGTCAACGAGATGGGTGTGTACGCTTAAAGAAACCCCTGATGGTATCATACCCATAGGGGTTTTGAATAATTCAACACTCAAAATCTACAGAAGGACTCGCCTACATGCTCATCAGAGTCCCTTAGATTACTCATGTCAGTCCTGTGTCAGAAAACATGGACATTGAACTCTATGGACATAAAGTCAGCTTTTCTTCAAGGAATGGAGCTGTCTCGGGATATACACATTCGCCCTCCTCCTGAGGCTAAAAGTGACGGGACACTGTGGAAGCTGAAGAAATGTGTCTATGGACTCGCTGATGCCTCCCTCTACTGGTACAACAGAGTAAAAGCAACGATGATCGAAACAGGGGCCACTATGTCACAAGTATTTATTTATTTATTTATTTTTTGTATCTCTCTTTCTCCGATTTTTCTCTGTTTTCTCCCCGTCCCAATTTAGTCGTTGTGCCAATTCCCCCCCCTGGTTGTTGTGCGCATGTTCTCCTACTGGTCGGTACAAGGGAACCCTGAAGTATCCGCACGCTTCCTCCGACACGTGCGGCGACAGCCAGTGGCTCTCTTCTCACCTGGCAGCGAGGGCTCTCATTGGTGAAATGTAACGCGTGGGAGGTCACGCTGCCTTCCTCAAGTCCTGCCTCCGCTGAGCAAGCGCCCAGACCTGACCTGTAGGCATCGCTGTCCACAACGCCAGTTTCCCACCCACGGCTTCCCTCCCCCTAACCCAGCCAAACGAGTTAGTATAGCGATCAGCCCAAGCCAAGGCAATGCTGACTCCGGGAGTCGAGGCCGCAGTCTCTTGCATTGGTGACGAGCGCAATCTCCGCTACGCCACCTGACCGCCTCGAGATCACAGTTTTGACGGGATGCTGTCTCCCTTCCTCTGGCACGAGGGAGGGGGGCCGTGTACGTTAAAACGACAGCCGAGTATGATTGAAAAACCAAGTAGTTTGTTGATTTTGACGGTTGATTGAAGAATCAAAAGGGAGGAATGAAGGATGTCTATGTTTTTCAATGTGTATATAATGTAAAATATCGGTGGGTATATAATGTAAAATATTGGTGGATGACAGCATCTACTCATAGTCATCTCAGAGGAGGAGGATAACAGAGAGAGAGAGTGTGTGTTAGGAGCTGACTAACCCCAGCAGATGAGGCTGTGCTGTTATGATCAACAGCTGATAGCCACAGCGTTTGTTTGGGGTAAGTTAATATCAACATCACCGCTGCCATAGTGATTTGGGTCAAAAGACAGTGTGTCACATAGCAACGAGAAGAGGGGCCGGGGCTGTCGTTGCTATGGCGAGAATATTATAATGTGAGTTTCCTTCCGGGATTCAGATACGACGCCCAGACGAGAAGAAGCTTGATCAGAGACTTTGAAACGATCCCCCCCCCCCCCCCCTTCCCTCGCGGGGAGGAGTGGAGGGGAGGACTGAAGTGCCACGACGACAGGCTTTTGGATAACAGCTAGGCCGCGACGACCACCGAGCGGGGTAACAGGTGATCATTAGAATAATGAATTTAGTTAGAATGTAGAATGTAGTTTCTTCCAAAGACTTTTCAAGGACAATACAGAACTGGTTTACATCTGATGACGAGGCTATGTTTATGAAAATAAACATGATGATCTGAGGAAAGAGATCACGTGCAGTGTCGTTTCTTCTGATTATGGACGTACTAATAGGGGTTGCAAGAAAAACACAACGCACAACAGAGAGGCACGAAGGAGATGATGAGATGAGATTGGCTGATTGCCAGAATCCAACAGTAGTATAGTAGTAGTATAGTAGTAGTAGTAGCAGTAGTAGTAGTAGTAGTAGTAGTAGTAGTAGTAGTAGTAGTAGTAGTAGTAGTAGTAGTAGTAGTAGTAGTAGTAGTAGTAGTAGTAGTAGTAGTAGTAGTAGTAGTAGTGCAGGAAATGGAGACTTGCGATTAACAGTGAAATAACACAGATTATGCACATGAACAGCCTGCCACCAACGGCCTCTGCTTCCCCCAAGAATGGTCTCGTCGGCAAACTGAATATCACACTTTGTCTCTGTTTGATTTCATATGGTACACAGTCAATTTCACGTCATGAGTGAGTGAGCGAGCGAACAAGCAAGCAAATGAGATATGTAAATAGAAAGACAAAGATAGAGAGAGAAAGATCAGTGAAACATGACATGTTGAGTGGTTCGTGTAAGAGTCTTAATCTCTTGCCCTGCTCTTAAAATCCAAACTAAAGCCAACATGAGACCAAATAGGAGATAAAACAGAATGCCTTTATGAGACTTGGTGGAGACTAGTGCTCAGCAATTAAATTTGCCTTCGATGTGGAGCCCAGGCTGATCTAACAGACCCTCATTGATTTTTCTTTGATAGCAGTTCTGTCTTCCTCCACTGTCTAATATGGGCAGAAAACACTGGCTGCCTGTCAACCAACCTGCTACCGTGCCAATACTGAAGACTGCAACCATCACACATACTGTAAGAGAGAGAGACAATCTAACTTTTGACAGAGGTCGAAGCTAGACTGTGCATGGTCTATAGATCTATAATAAAGTTAATGACACGCTGTTATAATGTGCACCATATGCCAATACTCACTCACTCACTCACACACACACACACACACACACACACACACACACACACACACACACACACACACACACACACACACACACACACACACACACACACACACACACACACACACACACACACACACACACACACACACACACACACACACTGTTAACATAGTACACTGTTTGAATCCCAATGTGTGGACTATGAAGTTATGGACAAAACCCTCAAGGACTTCACCATGAAATATTACATTTCATTATAGATCTTAATGTATCATTCTCACGGTTGTGAGTGTAAGAGGGGGCATTGCATGAATTAGGAGAACATTAATAAAAGTGATTTAAAAGCAAATGAGTTTGGCTAATAATAAAAGGAGACATGGACAAGATTAATGTTTTTCTACAACCGGCGCCTGAGGAAAATATGCCGCATCTTCTGGTCCAGCAAAGCGTCAAATGAGGAGCTGCAAAACTGGCTGCAACTGGCTGTGGTCTTTGAAATTACAATTTAGTCATCAGAATTCTGCTCTCATTTCCCATAATGCTCTCTTGGCCAGTGTTAGTAAAATTATTGATCGGAACCCCAAAAAGGGTCCATAGGCATTCTTCTTAGTTGTCTACCCAGGACAAAAGGGTTAATATTTCCCAGGAGAATAAAAGTGTCATTTGGAACACCTGCCGTTGCTAAGCAAGACATACCAATTGTCACCATAAGGAGGCAGTAGGTCACTATATACAATGCTCAGGTTTAGGTGAACAACTACTGCCACATCTAATTATATAGGGATATTTTATGAACATCGTTGTGTTTGATCTGCAGTGGGTGTTACTGTGGTTCATACACTGTGATTTCTTTGTTTACTATTTTATCTTTGATCATCAAAGACACCCCCAGTAGTTTCCTCCTCCCTCCTTTCCAAACTCTATAAATACATTAATCTTTATGCACACTCATGATACTAACTTCCAGTTGATTTCATATGGTGCTGCTGACATGGTACTTAACATTACAATATCAATATTTTCCCTCCTGAGTCCTATCTAATAACAGCCTGCTCGGAATCCAGGAAGAACCCTTTCATCCCATCGTCCAATGAGATAAAGAACTGCATCACTGGCATCTGGGCTAATCAGAGCCAGTGACTCATGAACAATGAGATTAAGATGAAGTTGAATGAGTGATGGACCGATGTGGTACCTATTAAGAATGAATGAATGATCATTGCATTTATATAGCACTTTCCTAGACACAATGTACGGTAGGGTGGAAATTGCCTCCTTCACTAGCACCCAACCTTGGGCTACACAGGCTCAATGGCTGCCATACACTGGCACATCACACTACACAATGGCTGAAGGCCCAGGAGAATGTCGGGGAACCCCCTGGGTAGGCGATAGGCGCCCTGGGTTCTTTACCGACCAAAGAGAGTATTGCTGGACTGTTTCACATTCAAACAAGACTGAATAATATGGATTTGAAATTAGCATACACTTTTGCCACAGTACTGTCACAAAGGTGGGGGTGTAGGACACAGGTGATGGTCGAAGGTGGCAGATGAAGGTTCCAAGAAACTAGAGGCAAGGAATACTAGAATTGACCTATGTAGGCAAAAACAGAAGACTGAAGAAAAACTTGACAAACAGAACACACACTAACCTCAAACAATGACACAACAGAACTGACACAAGGAACTATAACTATGGAAAACAAGACAGGAAACAAAATACAAGACACTGGGGGGCAAAACAAGAATACTACAAGACAAATACTAAATAGGACAGAATGGACACAATACAAAGAGACTAGACAAAGACAAGAGAAACATAATACATGACAATCAAAACAGGGGAACCTGAATGGGAGGGAGAGGGAGAGCAGATGAGAGAGGGAGAGCAGAGGAGAGAGAGAGCAGATGAGAGAGGGAGAGCAGAGGAGAGAGAGAGAGCAGAGGAGAGAGAGCAGATGAGAGAGGGAGAGCAGAGGAGAGAGAGAGAACAGATGAGAGAGGGAGAGCAGATGAGAGAGGGAGAGCAGAGGAGAGAGAGCAGATGAGAGAGGGAGAGCAGAGGAGAGAGAGAGAACAGATGAGAGAGGGAGAGCAGATGAGAGAGGGAGAGCAGAGGAGAGAGGGAGAGCAGAGGAGAGAGGGAGAGCAGATGAGAGAGGGAGAGCAGATGAGAGAGGGAGAGCAGAGGAGAGAGAGCAGATGAGAGAGGGAGAGCAGATGAGAGAGGGAGAGCAGAGGAGAGAGAGAGAACAGATGAGAGAGGGAGAGCAGATGAGAGAGGGAGAGCAGAGGAGAGAGAGAGAACAGATGAGAGAGAGAGAGCAGAGGAGAGAGAGCAGATGAGAGAGGGAGAGCAGAGGAGAGAGAGAGAACAGATGAGAGAGGGAGAGCAGATGAGAGAGGGAGAGCAGAGGAGAGAGGGAGAGCAGAGGAGAGAGGGAGAGCAGATGAGAGAGGGAGAGCAGATGAGAGAGGGAGAGCAGAGGAGAGAGGGAGAGCAGATGAGAGAGGGAGAGCAGATGAGAGAGGGAGAGCAGAGGAGAGAGGGAGAGCAGATGAGAGAGGGAGAGCAGATGAGAGAGAGCAGATGAGAGAGGGAGAGCAGATGAGAGAGGGAGAGCAGAGGAGAGAGAGAGAACAGATGAGAGAGGGAGAGCAGATGAGAGAGGGAGAGCAGAGGAGAGAGAGAGAACAGATGAGAGAGAGAGAGCAGAGGAGAGAGAGCAGATGAGAGAGGGAGAGCAGAGGAGAGAGAGAGAACAGATGAGAGAGGGAGAGCAGATGAGAGAGGGAGAGCAGAGGAGAGAGGGAGAGCAGAGGAGAGAGGGAGAGCAGATGAGAGAGGGAGAGCAGATGAGAGAGGGAGAGCAGAGGAGAGAGGGAGAGCAGATGAGAGAGGGAGAGCAGATGAGAGAGGGAGAGCAGAGGAGAGAGGGAGAGCAGATGAGAGAGGGAGAGCAGAGGAGAGAGGGAGAGCAGATGAGAGAGAGCAGATGAGAGAGGGAGAGCAGATGAGAGAGGGAGAGAAGATGAGAGAGAGAGCAGATGAGAGAGGGAGAGCAGAGGAGAGAGAGCAGATGAGAGAGGGAGAGCAGAGGAGAGAGAGGGAGAGAGCAGATGAGAGAGAGCAGATGAGAGAGGGAGAGCAGAGGAGAGAGAGAGAACAGACAGAGAACAGAAAAAACACAGAGAGGCAGAATGAGTGGGGGAATCAACGTCCATGAGAGAGAGGGCGGGCGGGGGGGGGGGGGGGTCCTCCCAGGTCCAAAGGCCTGGGAGAAAAGGCAGTCCTTTGCTCGGCAGGAAGGGCAGATTGTTACGTTGGTCTAATATGTTAACTGTGAAATTGCCTCAACCCAAGGCTTGCCTCACGCAACTCAGTCTTCAATATCACACTAAAATACACTCTTCCGCCACAATATATTGAAACGACTACCACTGTATACCCCCACTACTATAAACGTGGCCTCAGAATTCACCACACACACATACTCGGCACGTAAATATATAAAACAACGCCGTGCAAGCTAATTAGCCTAGCAAGCCTTGTTGTTGAGTGAGACGAGTCCTACCGCTCTGGGTCTCCTTCCGGGTCTCCTTCCGGGTCTCCGTCGATCTCGGCCATCTCCTTCACTGATTGGTTGTTAGCTGTTGTGCGTAGCACGTCATCACGTAAGGTTGGTTGTTGTTAGTGAGTGAGCTGAGCCGAGGCTGAACGGAGCCAAGCTTGGAAAATCGATATATCGAAACTTTGCGACCACGTTTCATGTTTATTTCGAGGAAATAATTTATCGCGATAGTTATCGTTATCGTTTTATCGCCCAGCCCTACTTCAATCCACCAGGGAATCTCACCTGAGCGTGCCACTATCCATTTGATCATGAACCAGAACCCTCTTCAAATATTCCCCATCAAATGTGTCCGGGACGTCCTCGAATCATGAAAAATTTGGTCAAGAAGACAATCCAACTTCCTATGAAAGGGGCACTTCACTAAAAATAACAATAAACACCTAATCTCACATGCATCCCAAAACTTGTTTTGCACACATTCATTTAGTTTGACAGTGAGAATAATTTAGTTTGAATATGGCGACCAGTGATGATATTGATGAAAAATAGCAATACCTTTGTCTTATAGGGACTGCTACCTTATAATTTCATTGAGCTGTAATTAACACAGCACAAAGATTCAATGATGACTGGTGGCCGCCATATTCAAACTAATTTACTCTCAAACTAAACGAATGTGTGCAAGGTTTTCGGATGTGTGTGAGATAATGTGCAAAATAAATCAGTTTTGTTTTTTTGGTGAAGTGCCCCTTTATGTCTGAGAACGCTGCTAGGAACAGCTGTTATCGAGAAGCCACAACACAAATGACTGTCTTATCTAAGTTGGAATCTCCTTGTTGCTCAACACATTTATTTACAAAAACAAGACAAAGATGAAAACACAGGGAAGAACATAAATGTTGGTTCACAGGTTGGGATTGAGACGAGTGGCACATCAAACTGGGCAAAGGAGCCATCTTTAACGAGCCCAGCCCCCAGCTGGACACAGGTGCCCCCACTCAGCTCATTGGAGTAGTCTGGAGCTGCACCTAGAACACAAGAGCAGGCTGAGGAGGGGCCGTTTTGACGCAAACATGCATGCAGAGACACACAGGAGGAGAGCGGCTGTGTAACAACAGTAATAATATCATACCCTTGCTTTGGCCCTAGCTGTGATCTTATAGTCTCGAAAAAGAGCCTAGTTTAACTTCGGTAAATTCAATCATGCTGCCATTTATGTGCAAGGGCTGGTCTGGTCTGGGACTCAGTAATGTTCTGTGGACGTGCATAAGTCAGACTCAATAAGTATCACATACATACGCTGATTAGGATGCACACAAGTACACGTACACACACACACACACACACACACACACACACACACACACACAGCACTACAGAATGCTGAGAAATACTACAAGCACTACACATAGTTAGAGCTGTACATGTAAGTCTCTGAGTCCCACACACAGATATATATATGTATATATATAAAAAATAAAAAAACAATCACAATCATCTCACGTCTTCACAATCTTCACATTGAAGGACTGGTCTGTTTCTATTGGCCCACTATAACTGCCTGTCTGTTTCTCTCTCTCTCGCTATCATTCTCTCAACTGTGTATCTATCCATCCATCCATCCATCCCATGTTTGCACATGTTAATTCAATCATGTTATTGTTGATTCTATCTATTGTATGTCTTAATTCATTGCAACAATCATTTGAAAGCAAAAGCAGGTGTGTCTACATTCAGTAACGATGCGCTGGACTACAGTAGCTCCACAGGTCTTTGTTAGCTGGCTAGCAGTATATGAAGATCATATAACGATAGCTAGCGTTAGTCTACCAACAACAATGAAAGCTGATTGCCAGAGCCTACAACCCTTAACCATATTCACCACCGGTAACTAGATAATAATTTCCAGTGTTTCCCACAGGATTTTGTGAGACTGTGGTGGGTGAACCTCTGACCCTCTAGGGGGGTCCGGGGGCATGCTCCCCCGCAATTGTTTTTTTTGGTACATTTTAAAGTTAAATGCATCAATCTGGTGCACTTTGAGAGCAAAATAAAGAGGCCAGATCTATGATGAACTTTGTGCTCAAAACACAAAATCGACTAGACTAGAGCATACATTTGAGCCATCAAAGAAATGAAGCAAAAGTGGTTACCTGTGTTGATGTTTATTTCTTTAGAAAATAAAAAGATATATATATATATATATATATATATATATATATATATATATATATATATATATATATATATATTACCAGTCTAGGTAATTAATGGAAAAAACTGATTTCTAAGCTATTCACCTTGTTCACTTCGTGCCATCTTTATTTTCGTAGAATGCTATGAACACATTTCAATGAGCTGATTCACTTCCATGTATATATTTTTTTAATCCTCTTTTTCTCCGCCTGATTTTAAATTTTGTATCCCCATCCCAATTTAGTCGTTATGCTAATTCCCCCCCTCCCCTGCCTGGTTGTTGTGCGCATGTTCTTCCTACTGGTCGGTACAAGGGAACCCTGAAGCCTACCACATGCTTCCTCCGACACATGTGGAGACAGCCAGTGGCTCTCTTTTCACCTGGCAGCGAGGACTCTCATTGGTGAAGCGTAACGCATGGGAGGTCACGCTGCCTTCACCACTTCCTGCCTTTCGCTGAGCAGGCGCCCAGACCTGACCTGTAGGCGTCGCTGTCCACAACGCCAGATTACCACCCATGACTTCCCTCCCCCTAACTCAGCCAAACGAGTTAGTATGATGATCGGCCCAAGCCGCCGGCAATGCTGACTCCGGGAGTCGAGACCGCAGCCTCTTGCATTGGTGACGAGCGCAATCTCCGCTACACCATCCGACCGCCTTAACTTCCATGTATTTTAAAACACAAAAGCCACGGCAGTGAGTCAGGTAATCGTGAGCTATATACTTTTTTTCTGGACTCTTTTCATATCACAAACAGTACTGTATTTGCAAATCTGGTATGTCATAAATGTATAGATGTAGCAGTACTGTCTATCTGTATGTCATATATGTCATATATGTTACGATGAATTAAAAATGGGGGACCCTGATGTAAACAAGACGAAAGTCTTTCTCTGGTCTGCATCCCCTTAACAATTGTATGTATTGAGCTGTACTGTACTGTACCCATGCTGCAATCTGTTAATAAAGTTTTCAATCAATCAATCAATCAGTTTGTAATTACAATAGTGTATTCTGACTATTGTTTTGACTATTTCAGTTCTATTATTATTGCACTTTCATAGCTACGTTTTAACATTGAAGTGAATGGGCACTTCCGCAACAAACTTGACCAATATGGCGGCGAAGTGAAAAAGATTCAATGGATTATCGCCTTACAATGGGGTATTATAATCACTATATCATTATAATCATTTCCTATCTGATTTGGCTAAAGCTTGGAGGACAGGATGACCAAGAACCTGCACTATTGAATTACTTCAGATCAACGGTGCAAAACAAGGTCAAAGTTTTATGACGGTGGCGGTGGCTGAGGCTTGGTGCCATCATTCAAGACTGGAGGCTCCAGAGTCCAGCAGCGAGACAGGAACAGCCATGTTTATGTGAGCATACATGTGTGTTTGCGCACATGTGTGTTTGTAGGTGTGTGTGTGTGTGTGTGTGTGTGTGTGTGTGTGTGTGTGTGTGTGTGTGTGTGTGTGTGTGTGTGTGTGTGTGTGTGTGTGTGTGGTGTGTGTGTCTGTGTGTGTGTGTGTGTGTGTGTGTGTGTGTGTGTGTGTGTGTGTGTGTGTGTGTGTGTGTGTGTGTGTGTGTGTGTGTGTGTGTGAGAGAGTATATGCTGTATGGGGAAGGAGTCATTTCTGTATTCAGCAGCTGTCTATTTGAACAGTCTGCCCAGTGACCTGAAAATCGTAGACAATGCCATTAGATTCAAGTCCAGCCTGAAGACATGGCTCAAAAGGGACTATACTTAACCTAGACACTTAGCTTAAGGCACCCTTGCATGTTGTATGAGTCTGTTATGTATATAAATGTTAAATGGTATATGTGATGTGTTGTGATGTCATGTTTTGTATGATGCATGTCTAAGCATCACACTCCCCTACCCCCCCCACAAGGACCACAATGGAAATAAGCTCTGAGCTTTTTTGTGTTTCATCCTTGGCAGTATATCCTGACTGTGCTTTCTGTCACATGTTTATTTTTTATATTGTCAAATAAAGTCATTCATTCATGCTTGCTTGTGTGATTGTGTGTGTGTGTGTGTGTGTGTGTGTGTGTGTGTGTGTGTGTGTGTGTGTGTGTGTGTGTGTGTGTGTGTGTGTGTGTGTGTGTGTGTGTGTGTGTGTGTGTGTGTGTGTGTGTGTGTGTGTGTGTGTGTGTGTGTGTGTGTGTGTGTGTGTGTGTGTGTGTGTGTGTGTGTGTGTGTGTGGTATGGCTGATTGATGGTTGCAGAGCTGGGTTTTCCCAGATTGCAATCTGCTGAAAGGATCTATCTATGGGAAGGAGAGAGAGCAAAGAAAATTGTACTGACAGTAGGACTAGGCGCTGTTCATATTCTGCTGGCAGGCGACCAGGGCCATATCACCTGCATAATTTACAAGGGAGAGGTCACTGCGCTTCATTAGTGTATATGAAAACAGCAGGAGAGACATTACACATCCCTGGGGGACACCTGTATTCAAGACGAGGCAGTCACAAAGCGTGCTCGTTCTCTCAGGACCTCCCTGACCCAAAAGACCAGACCGCTGCTGATGTTCACGTCACACAGGACATGAGAGTGAGAGCAGTAGCATCTTCAACACCTTGATTAGCTCGGTAGACGTATTGCATGAGGTCCATAAACTCAGCTATTTGAGAGTTCTTTACACCTATAAATGATATTCCTGGAATTGGCACGTCAGTGCAGGTGTGCTCCCAGGGATGGGGAGACAGGGGAGAGGAGCGATGGGGGAGGTGCGGAGCAAAGCTGTTTTACACATTCCTGCATCACAGTAACTTTGTATTGTTTTATCCACGAAAAATGTGAAAACCCTTTGTTAAAAAGGAACAAAAGTCAGAGTGGGCAATCAGGAAACACTGGCTCGGTTGAGCGTGTCAGTCCTCCAGTGAATGAGGGAGAGAACATAAAGTCGAACTCTACGCTAAGGTCTTGACAACCCAGTTGGAGCACTATATGCCTCATCTGCTCCATCACGACCAAATTGGGTTCAGTCACTTGCTTTATGTTATAGATTCAGGTTCAAGGTCAGAAAACCACAGTGCCATTCTTTCCCCAGATGCCGAGAAGGCATTCGACCGGATGGAATGGTGCTATCAATAGCCCAAACAACTGACTGGCATGTAAGCTATGAATGATAAAAGATCTCTGTCTGTATCTCTCTGTTTCTCCTCTCTGCCTCACTGCTTGATGCTGAGCACAGGGATTTGCGGACTGGAGCTGCGTGAGTTCAGCCAAACTGATCAAATCATATGGTCATAAACTTGCTACAGGAGTTACTGTATATCCACCATTGTGAATAAAAGGATGTCTGTCATCTTATCAATACTGATGTTCTTTCGCAATAAATGAGCGTGCCACTGCGAAAATGACAACATTGCATTCATATTTTCAATAGTTTAACAATCTCAACATAGAATAACCCAATATGTTGACTCATAATATTCAATAAGATAAAACACTAGAGCATTTAGAAGCATATATACCTATTTTGATTAAGTTTGACAGTTTTGGACTTTCGACTGCACAGAGTTTAATTCTACCAATCGCTCGAATGTGTCATGGTCCCAGCCAGGGATCATGCTCGAACAATGTGAACAGTGGTTTTCTGCCGCCCTCTGGTGGCCAAACGCAGCAACTCCAGATCCTGGACTCTCTGGCATTTTAGTCTAGGTCTGCTGAATAATATTGGTGCTGTGTTTTCTCTGTTCATGTTGTGTGGTGTGTAGCTTGTGTTTTAAAGGGTTTATCTTTACATGTTTCCTTAAAAGGTTTATCCTTACATATGTTCCTGAAAGGTTCAACCTTTTCATATGTTTCCTTTAAGGTATCCTTTTCATGTCCCTTTAAAGGTTCATCTCTTTTGCATATGTTTTTATAGTGTTAATACTTTACTTGTGTTTCCTTTAAGGCTCATTCCCTTTACACAGGTTTTTAATAGTGTTAACTTCTTTACATATTATGTATGTTCCTTTTAAGGGCTGTTTGTTTTCCTTAGATGTTCCTTTACACATGCTTTTAACAATGTTGTGAGTTTACTACCCTGTGTTCCTCAGCCTAGGCCATGCCTGGCCTTACACCAGCTGGCAATTGTTAGTAATCACAGGGCAGTATATAGAGCTGCCCGTTTCTCACATTCCTTGTCGCACCATTGTATTGCCTTGTATTGCATTGTTTTGTATTGTAGTTGGTTTCGGTCACATACTCACCTTTTTGTCTCTAAATATTCCCCGTGAGTCCGTTCCTATTTAGTCCTTATTCTTCCAGCATTGCTGTGTATTGTTTTCCGGGTTTTGCAGTTCGCTTTTGTTTGTAACAATTTTATCGTGTATCCTGTTTGCAACTGCTAGTAAAAGCCTGTTCACTTTCATCCGTCGTCTCAGCTTCTTCTCTCTCTGCTCGTGTTAACTGCATTTGGGATCTCCTCTCCTAACCCACACCGAAACCATCTCAGAATGTTGTTGAAATGGATGTCTCTCTACCATACTATACTATCTCACCTCCTCCAGCCCAAGTCTCTCTTGCAGTGTCATGTGGAGAGAGAGAGAGGGGGAAAGAGAGAGAGAGAGACAGACAAGAAGAAATATGGGTGATAGCATCGGCTATTGGCAGTCCCACAGGGTGACGATGGGACGATCTAAATATGGAGCACATCCCCCAACCCTACACAGTACTCCAAACACATGGGCTTCAGCGAAGGCTTTATTTCTATGAGTAAGTTATTGTATGCTAACACTTCCGCAGAAGTGATAACAGGCAACATTTGTTCATCTAGTTTCTCTGTTACCAGATCCTCTCGTTAGGGCTGCCCTTTATTTCAATTTTTTTTTTTATTATTATTTTTATTTATCTTCCTTTGGAGCCTGTTGCTCAGCCAATATGACGGAGGTCCTTCAGTCAATCATTATACACCACACACTGCATTACATGTCCTTGCATGTGGATGATATTTAGATTTTTACCAAAAATCCCTCCAAATCACTCTCACATCTCTTTAAAACAATTCATATAAAATATATTAAATAGATTTAAAATTAGCCATTGGGTGATTACTTGCCAACAGGAATTTTAGAATTAACTTTGTTTATGTGATTAAAAAGGTACTTATCCCAAAGCCTTGTGGTTAATATTTGAGGGGCACCATTTACATGCACAAAATGGTTTTCACTCAACAGAAACAAATAATTGATTGTGTCACTTGCACTATTGTTGAACTTTTAGCTGATTAGACTTTTATAGTAGAAGACCATGCTATGAACAAAAAAAACAATAACATTGGTTAATAATGTTAATAAAGATATGATAACATTATAAACAATCAGAATCTAAAACTTGTATCCATAATGGTTTCCATCATGATAAAATGTGGAACCAATCAATCATCAGCTGGATATCCATTTCATTACATACCTGTCTGCAATCATTACATATTTATGATATATATGACTGAATTCATTACATATTCAGTATTAATAGCTCCCAGTGACAATGACAACCAAAATGTCTGAATTATTCATTGATGAATTATGACCAGGTAATTACATTTCCGATCTGATATCACACACTAAAAATAAGTGTCTTCAGGAGAAAAGTATTAATTAAGTGCTTTGAATGTTATAATGTAATAATGCAGTAAGATGTGCCCAGGTGGGCTACGATTCGAAGAGTTTTTTTTTCTTTTCTCGAGTTTGAATGTGTCTGAGAATTGTATAGAACAGTGGTTCTCAAACTTTTGACACCAAGTACCGCCTGAGAACGTAGCTGGCTCTCCAAGTACCACCATATGGCCGACGTTAAAATACAGTATATTCAGCTATGCACAGTTCACGCAGGAGGCAAATGTATTCCTAATACCATTATTTATTGTTAACTTTTGTCAGACACAGCCACAATGTACAAAGGGATAGCACTTGAACTAGCAAACGCTTCCACACAACTCATACAATGCAAGGGGCATTGAGAACATAATAACTAACATTCTCACATAGCAAGTGAGAAAATTAAGAACAACTGTATTTCAGCAAATGTACTTAATTCTCTCTCTATCTCTATCTCTCTCTCTCTCTCTCTCTCTCTCTCTCTCTCACACAGCAAGCAATTGTCCGTCATTCTCTCTCTCACACACACACACACACACACACACACACACACACACACACACACACACACACACACACACACACACACACACACACACACACACACACACACACACACACTAGGCTTGGGCGGTATAATTTTTTTCATACCGTCATACCTTGATGACATAATACCCCGGTATACGGTATATGACGGTATGACTTTCATTTTCATTAGGGGGGAGGGGGGGGGGGGCAACCCGTGTTACCAAGTAAACAAATCACAGAACGATGGCCGGCTCGCAGCATCCTAGTAACGTTAGCTCTCAGAATGGTAGCCAGAAGCCCGCAGCATCCTAGTACTACTAGGAGCTGCGGGCTTCTGGCTACCATTCTGAGAGCTAACGATAGTAGTACTAGGAGCTGCGGGCTTCTGGCTACCATTCTGAGAGCTAATGATAGTACTACTAGGAGCTGCAGGCTTCTGGCTACCATTCTGAGAGCTAACGATAGTAGTACTAGGAGCTGCGGGCTTCTGGCTACCATTCTGAGAGCTAACGATAGTAGTACTAGGAGCTGCGGGCTTCTGGCTACCATTCTGAGAGCTAACGATAGTAGTACTAGGAGCTGCAGGCTTCTGGCTACCATTCTGAGAGCTAACGATAGTAGTACTAGGAGCTGCAGGCTTCTGGCTACCATTCTGAGAGCTAACGATAGTACTACTAGGAGCTGCGGGCTTCTGGCTACCATTCTGAGAGCTAACGATAGTAGTACTAGGAGCTGCGGGCTTCTGGCTACCATTCTGAGAGCTAACGATAGTAGTACTAGGAGCTGCAGGCTTCTGGCTACCATTCTGAGAGCTAACGCTTTACGGTATTTTCACAGCACTGTCGCAACATTACCGTAAAGCGTGAACACCGTTGTGATCCACATACACAACAGTTAGCTCTCAGAATAGCCAGTTAGCCCGCAGCACCAGCAACGGTAAGCGTGTCTCATTTAATTTCCACCACTGAAGCGGGTTTTCCCCCTATCGTTTGCGTCCTCCTGTGTGTAGAAGACCACCAACTCTGCGTGTGCCCGCTCCACTAGTGAGGACTGGTCTCGCCCTCTTCTGGCGCCTGCTGTGTGTGCACTACAACCAACCACTGTCAAAACTCTGTTTCAGTGTAATGGAAACTGAAACGCATCTGTGATTTTGACGGTATTGATTTTCAATACCGTCGGTATTTCTAAATACCCTGGTATACCGTAATACCGTCATACCGCCCAAGCCTAACACACACACACACACACACACACACACACACACACACACACACACACACACACACACACACACACACACACACACACACACACACACACACACACACACACACACACACACACACACACACACAATTATTTTGTTACAAAAACTTAATTTCCTGCATTCTGGTGCAGGAATTTTTGAATGTTTACCCTTTAAATGCCAGTGTTTGTGATGGGCATCACAAATTATTGTAAAAAAGAAAAGAAAACACATATTCAATACATTTTTGAAAGTTTACCCTTTAAATGCCAGTTTGTGTGATGGCATCACAAATTATTGTTAAAAAAAAACACAAAAAAAGTAAAATATTTTCAATATATCAAATGCAAAGTACATTTTTTTGGGGGGGATTATTACAGGCTAGGCATGTGTCAATGATTAGCAGCAACACAGATTTTTATGGATTTTTTGTAATGTCAGATTTAACACCAATTATTTTCAGAAAAGTGGGAGTACTTCATTTTTTATCTGACATTACAAAAAATCAAAAAATAAATGGTTATGATCAGGGCTGAAGTTGAATTAAAGATGTATGACTGTTTAGACTGCATTACTCTCTGTCACAGTGATCTCCTGGTTGTTCCCCACTTAGGTTATCTAACTATCGCGCCGCTCCAACCAGAAACACTGGCCTGGCCTGCTTCTAAGTTCAGTGGCCTGGCAATTTCTTTTTCTTTTAATTTTTTTTTGTTGCTTTTTTGTAAATGTTTTCAAGTACCACCAGCAGTACCACCAAGTACCACTAGTGGTACGAGTACCACAGTTTGAGAACCACTGGGAAGACACCCTGAATATGCATGACAGACTATCATGAAATCAGCAATCTTTCACTCAACTGAACCAAGGCGTCTTATTGTTCCTATTTGGGTGTGGAGTGATATAAAACCAGTGTGTTGTTGCTATAAGTATAAGCTACATATAGTTACATTTAATCTCCCAATGAAATACAAAAGTATTATCCGAGAATACGCCTCGATTATCTTCATATTCCAGATAATCAAAAACATAAAAACTGGGAATTTTGGAGACTCAAATATATATATATTTTTTTTTAAATGTTATATTTATCTTTATTTAAGCAGGTTTGTCCCGTTGAGATTCAGGATCTTTTCTACAAGAGAAACCTGTCCAAGAATAGCAGCAACACAGAGTTGAAAAATAAGCACATAGACATTACAGACAAAAGTAAAAATGTTTTAAATAAAAAAAATAAAATTATTGATTGACAGATAAAACATTTGCAGACAGAACACCTGGTAGGTCTTTTGGAATGCCCTCCTCAGCCACATCCGGACAGCCAACACCCTACTGTCCTTTAAAACAGCCCTCAAAACCCACCTTTTCACTCTTGCTTTCGACCATCAACTGTTTTTTTGTTTTGTTTTGTTTTGTTGTTTTGTTTTGTTTTGTTTTGTTTTGTTTTGTTTTGTTCCTTTACTGCTTCCATTGTAAAGCATGTCTGAGCACTGATAAAGCGCTATATACATTTAATGTATTATTATAAGTAATATAATAATAATAATAATAATAATAATAATAATAATAATAATAATAATAATAATAATAATAATAATAATAATAATAATAATAATAATAATAATAATAATAATAATAATAATAATAATAATAATAATAATAATAATTTAATAATAATAATAATAATAATAATAATAATAATAATAATAATAATAATAACAATAATAATAACGTTATCTATATAGCACCTTTCATACATGGATTGCAGCTCAAAGTGTTTCACAGCAAATAGCATAAAATTAACATAGGCAAGCAATGCACAAAGTGCAGACATACGTAGGTATAGGTATAATAGGTATAAAAGACAATAAAAGTAGTGCAATGTAGAACGTGCAGACATAAGAATAGGCATAAAATAAAATAAGTACAGTGTCGCTTGAAGGCATGTGAACCGCCTGGAACAGCCAGTCCCCCGAACACCTCACACATCAATCCCTACCACATCCCCATCCAAGACACACCCCCTGATAAAGCACGCCATGACCGAAGGAAAACACAAACAGCCTGTGTGCCACTCACACCGCCATGCACAGTGACGGGATGCCACCCCCGTGGGCCGTCCCATCTCCCCCGGTCCCGGCGACCTCCCCACCATGAGGAAACTAGCGAACTCCACGCTCCCAGCCCCAAACTCCACGGAGGAATGACAGGTCAATGACAGGACCCGCAGCCACGCCAAAGAAGCCACGCAGCAAGGCAACGACTCCAAACACTCAAGCAGACAGACACAACAGCGGTCAAATGAGAAGACATGCTGCAGCATCACAGACAGTCCCAGATGACACCAGGACCCCCGGGACACCCCGAAAACACAGCAGAAGCCGTAGCGAGCCCCCCATGCAAGGAATCCCCAAAAAACGCCAGCGAACCGAGGGAGCCCAACGATGAAAACCAACCAAATTCCATCAAAGCACATGCAAGAGACCAGCACCAAACTCCAGGAAAGGTCCGGGAAAGGCCCAGCTGAAGCCATAGGTGTCATAGGCTCCAACCAAACCCCCCCCCCCCAGAGCTGAACACCAGCCTCCCGCACGCGCCCTGGCTAGTCCCCACCACTAAACTCCCCCAACTCCCCCCGCATGAAGAATCCACCACAACCCCCACAGCACCCCAAAGCGTCCCAAAGGTTCCAGTGCCATCCCAGACCACCCACAATGCCACACGCCCCCCCATCCAACCATCCCATCATCACCCCCAAAACAGTGAGAGGGTCGGCATTGCATCTGCACCATGCTGACCCATTCAACAGGTAGCGCGGAAGCGATTTGCGACTGATCTCAAAATGAGATTAGATTAAAATGTATTGTCTTTATACAGCACAAGTACAATACACCATCCAACCAGAGTGCAAATGTAACAGTAAAGTGCAATAGTAACATACAATGCACAGGTGATGAAACCCAGACATCTCATTTAGTAATGTCAATACTGAACGACTGCACGCTTAATAGCCAATCGCGCAGTCGTTCAGTATTGACATTACTAAATGAGATGTCATGCTAATATGTCATGTTCTAAAGTAGGACTTACTACTATAATACCTAATAAAACAAGTCATTAGAATAATAGAAGCCTACTTTGCTGGAATGATTAATTTTGCACATATACAGTATGTGTTTGTGTGTGTGTGTGTGTGTGTGTGTGTGTGTTCCTGCGCTGAGGCTGCCTCACTAAGCCGTTTTTCCCACAAATTTATTTAGTTCTAGCAATAGCAATAAATCAAACCAACAATAAATAATATCGTAGAGAAGAAGACAGTATATAACATATTAATACAGTATATTCCACTATACAGTAGCTATATCCGCAGCGATCGGTTTAGTTCTTATTTATTTAGTTTCATCATCAAACCTTTATTTAACCAGAAAATAAAACCCCATTGAGACCGAGGTCTCTTTTTCAAGGGTGACCTGGCCGCGTGTATATTTTCCCTAACGCACTTTCACTTCCGTGTTCGGGTTCCGCGATCTGATTGGCCACTGACGTTTCTCTCAGCGCCAATCGCGTTACGCCTAGTTATGCCTCTAACAGCCTGCTAGCTAGCTAACGCCTAGTTCTATCACTGGTTAAGCTTGGCGACCCTTTCGAAGATGGTTAAGGTTAGAGTTTGGAATCAGGGCTGGTGGTCTATCGCCCTGCTCTAAACCAAACTCTAACCATAACCATCTTCGAAAGAGTCGCCAAGCTTAACCAGTGATAGAACTAGGCGTAACGCGATTGGCGCCGAGAGAAACGTCAGTGGCCAATCAGATTGCGGAACCCGAACGCGGAAGTGAAAGTGCGTTAGGGAAAATATAGACGCGACCTGGCCAAGAAGGCAAGCACAAATTATGACCAAACATACATAGCAAGACACAATACACATACAAGACTACCATACAACCAATATTTTAAATGAAAAGTCAAATTCAGTTAAAAAAAATACAAGCACAATAAAACAATAGCAATCAACCAAAAATGTTAATTCAACATCAAAGCAGGAGCAGCAGGTAGAAAGGATTTCCGATATTTTTTGTTTAAAACAATACAAGGAGATTGGAGAGGCCAATTTGAGACGTGTCTGGAGGTCATTCCAGGCCCAAGGACCAAAATAAAATAGGCTTCTTTTACATGCCTCAATCCGCACAGGCGGTATTTTAAAGCGCATCCAGTACCATGGATGTACCATGGAATATATATATAAAAACATACCAGTGCTGCAATCTGCGTGTGTAGCCAGTGAAGTCCAACCAATTAGTGAATAGAGTGTACAGTGATGCATCCTATACGGTGAATTGGAGATAAATCTCAGAGCGGCATGATAAAGCGGATCGAGTTTGGCTAAGGCAGTAGGACAAGCAAATCTATAAACTATGTGGCCATAGTCTAGTTGTGACAAAAAAAAGGGCCATAACCAAATCAAATCAAATCAAATGTATTTGTAAGGCCCGACAACACACGTTAATGTCCCCATGGGCCGGACACGTCTTCTTTAAACAAGTCAAGAAGAAACATAACAATAAATCAAGAACAAAACAAGAACACCATAAGGTCCAACAAATTTTAAATAAATGCAAAATAAATGAATGAATGCAAACACTCCACCTGTTTCCGAGAGGCGGGGGAAAAGCATGATTTAAGCCTATAGAAAAAAGCAACTGTGCTCACGATGCCTCATTGAGTCAGGACTATAAATGCAAAACTTAATTGTTAATGATACAAATATTGTTTTATTTATTATCATTATAATTAGTTAATTCCACGGATGTCTGTAGTATCGGCAATCCCCAATGACTTGTACCAGAGAAAGCTGTTGAAACCACAGGCACACACCGGTCTGTCCGACTTACGACTGCTTTTTCGAGTTCGTAAATCCAACATAAATCCTACAACGAATTTACAATACGAAGCCGTTTGAGAATGCCGAATAAGTACACAAATCGAGTTCCGAAGGAATTCCTTGGTAACTTTTACGTATGTCCGTTCGAGAATGAGGACCAATAGACCACGGCAACACTTCCGGGATTCTGAAATCATGGGAGAGAGAGCGGGGGGAGAAAATCAATGAATGTGGATGAGAGCCTTGATATTAAGTGGATGTAGCTACGGCTGTGGGGGTGCCTGGAGACATGATCCAATAGACTTTTAAACGCCTGAGTCTCCTGAATACAGAGCGACCAATCCCAAGTCGATCTGCACTTTCGCGGCCGAGCTATAGTCACTTTCCCGCACCTACTCCCAAACTACGCATGCGCAGATTGCCCACGGAGTCTCTCGAGATCTAGGTTCATCAATCTGCGCACACAGTCGTAGCTAAAACCACTTAATGTCAAGGCTCTCATCCACATTCATTAATTTTCTCCCCCCGCTCTCCCCCATGAGCTCAATATAACGCGGAAGGCATCTTACAGAATGTTACAGAACACTGCAAGACAAGTTGCAAAGAAGAGTAAGGGGGAGAGAGAGAGAGAGAGAGAGAGAGACAGAGAGAGAGAGAGAGAGAGAGAGAGAGAGAGAGGCTGATTAAGAGGTAGTGCCAAAGCACACCCAAAAAGAGTTTTGTCCCCCCAAAAGTTTTTTCCACTTCAAGCACCACAACACAACTTGGGCCTCACTTTGGTTCGATCACTGTAAAGATTTTAAAGCACAAAAATAAATCACTTGTCATTTCTTATTACTGCAAATTCAACTTGAAATAGTTCGTATTGACCCTTCACCTCGAAGCCATTAAGTGTTTGCTGCTTCCCTGATATATAGTCCAGAAAGGACCCATGCCGTGCTGACTGGTGGATTGCCAGTCAGAAAGGCTGTTATGTAGGACCACATAGTGGCGTAGATCCACTGATGCATGTGATTGGCTGTGGGGTACAGGGGGAGAGAGGTGGCATGCCGGTGGCCATGGCCGATGCTATATGGCATCCTTCAAGAGTGTAGGCTGCAGGTGCTTGCCGGGAACGTGTATGCTTTCCGCAACGCATTTGTGTTTCTGCGTTCCCGTTTTGCACTCTGATTGGCCGCTGAAGCACGCCCCCCCGAGTGACGCGCAAACAGCTGTTTCCGCGCTACACGACTGTCGTCTCGTTCACCACCCACTTCAATGACAGAGCTCTCATATTTGCGAATGCATAAACTATATCTTAAATTATGTGTCTAATATGGCCGTCGCTTATCAATGACTTGTTTGCAGTCAACATTGTCGAAACGGATGTGTCTAATATGGCCGTCGCTTATCAATGACTTGTTTGCAGTCAACATTGTCGAAACGGATTGTTTTTTTAATCGGTTCATTTTTACGGATTGTTTTTTAATCGGTTCATTTCTGTTTTATACCATTTTGAAAAACGCTACACGCGTACAGTACAGTACGCGTACAGTACAGCTCAATACATACAATTGTTAAGGGGATGCTGACCAGAGAAAGACTTTCGTCTTGTTTACATCAGGGTCCCCCATTTGTTTAAGTCCACTCCACATTACAGTTCTACTTTTGTTTTGATGTGAAAAGTGATGCTGCATAGACGGCTGAGAGCGTCGTTTCTTGACTCTCAGCTGAGAGCGTTGTCAAGCTACAATATTATAAAATACAATATTATAAAATCCTGTCAGGAAGCGTGCCTCAAAGCATGAATGAACCGGCATTTACCGGCATTTCTAAGCACTTTAAACGCGAACTTTAGCGCACATATAAAGTCACGCTTATTATGATGAATTGAAAATGGGGGACCCTGATGTAAACAAGATGAAAGTCTTTCTCTGGTCTGCATCCCCTTAACAATTGTATGTATTGAGCTGTACTGTACGCATACTGTACTGTACGCATGTAGCGTTTTTCAAAATGGTATAAAACGGAAATGAACCGATTAAAAAACAATCCGTAAAAATGAACCGATTAAAAAACAATCCGTTTCGACAATGTTGACTGCAAACAAGTCATTGATAAGCGACGGCCATATTAGACACATAGCCATAATTTAAGTTATAGTTCAAGTTCTTTAATAGTTGTCATACAGAAGTACAGAATACTTTCATACAAAATGCTTCTTACTGTTACGCTCCAGAGACTGTGCTAGACAAGATAGTATCAAATAACATAATAACATAATATAGCATGAATTTAGAAGAAGAAAATGAGGTCACAGTGTTCGGTATAGACATATGTACAATGTTCTGAGTTACCATATAATATACAATACACAATACTATGCAGTGTACTAATGTACAGTACTATCTAGTGCAAAGCAGAAATGGGATGAGGTACAATTTTAGGTACAATTTACAGTAAGGTGTTATAGTTGTAGTTATAGTTATAATGTTAATTACCTGAAATTATTCCATTTTTGGGGGGGGGGGACCCTGCATATATCGATATCGGTTGATATCGGTATCGGAAATTAAGAGTTGGACAATATCGGTATATCGGTATCGGTAAAAAAGCCAATATCGAGCATCCCTAGTTTGAATGTTCAAAAAAAATTAAAAAAAAAGGAGGCGTGCGAGGTTGAGTCGAGGTGAGGAGGCGCTGTTTAGAATAGAATAGTCTATTGGGTGAGTGCGGCTGGCTTTCGTGTGACATTACGTCCGGGAGCGGGGGAGTCAACCAGGAAATTCAAATGACTACAGTGCTAATGGTTGTTGTCGAAAATCTATAATAATCACAGATACATTCAGTCAATACTGGATCTAACAAAATGGATTTATGGATTGGATACACATTTATGGAAATTTCAAGCCCGCCAGGCCAGAAAGCTTATGTTATTCCAATTCATACGGCGATGTTCTACCGGGCCGGGGACAAAAAGTAAGTGCGTTATTATATGATATTATGTTTGACTGCTGTCTTTTCCCTTTATTTTCTTCTGAGTGCTTTGTTTAATTACATGTTTACATGAACAGCCACCACTGTAAACAAAAAAATTTCACTGATAGACTATGCAATGCCGCCCTCCGTAGGATCTATAATAATACAATTAATTAATAAAAAAAAAAAACGTTCGAACATCCGTTCGAAAAACCCTGGCGAACGTTCAAACCCTAAAAACAGGGTTTGGGGACAGCCTTAGTATGTATATGTGTTCTCATTTCTCATTCCCACAGCAGAAGTGTGCTTAGTACTTCAGGCTAAAAGGAATACAATGTTCTAACTCTGTCACCGGAATTTCCTGCTAATGAAATAAACAGAACCCCTTTTTCCACAGCCGACATGTAACCATCGCAGCTGAGCTGAATAAACGGAAGAAAGAGAACGTTTGCAGAGGAATGCTAATTTGCAGAAATAGCACTACGGATAGTGACACAGTATGTGGGAAGAGTACGTGGGGGTGAAGACAGATACACTGATGTCCTGTGTTATGCCATAAGATTATGCTATTTAATTAGACATGCTTGAGTTGTCTGAGAGGCGAAGTCGTGACTCTGAGCTCCGAGGGAAAATCACTACAAATCTCTACACTGATATGTGTTCTTTGTGCACGCATCATGAATGAGTTTTGTACTGTGGTGGAAAATAGCCGAAGCTGTATAAGTCAGTCATGCCTTACAACCACAGCGGGGGTCTCCTTCTCTCCTGTCTAGAGGCAGGTCTCCACGCCCTTATATGGGCTGCCTGGGACATCCTACACACCTGAGACTCATCACGTCATCACCGAGCCTGGATATGAAGCTTGCACTCCTTCCACTCCTCGTCCGAGTGTTGCTTCACCTACCGTTAGGGATGGGAATTGATACGATTTTATCGATACGATTCCATTATCGATTCTGCTTATCGATACGATCCCTGATACATTTTTATAATTTAAATAAATAAATTGGAAATGCAACAGAACTAAGCTGGTTAGAATAACAACATGCAACTTGACATTTCTGATTGTCATTTATTGTTGAGCCCCCATGTCAGAAAAATACAAAAACTGTAAAAAAAAAAAATTAACTATCGCCTACACTTAAATAAAATTATGTATTTGAGATTCTCTTAATTTTTAATTTTATTTTTTTTAATTCTTAAACTAATTTAATCTATTGAATAACGACCTGTTGAATGTAACTACAGTTCAATATCTTAAACAAATTTAATCTATTGAACCGTAGTTGCATTCAACAGGTCGTTATTCCTCTGACTTCTCTGTCTCTGGTCTTTCAGATTCACGCACGCACGCACGCACGCTTACACACACACACACACACACACACACACACACCATCCATAGCCTGAAGGGACATGGGCCTGAAGGGACATTAACGTGTGTTGTCGGGCCTTACAAATACATTTGATTTTGATTTGATTATCAATAAGGTAGGATATCTGGAACACACAAACACTATTTTTTAAATCACATGCCATGAAACTCTGGGACCTGGCTGAATTTAAGACTGCACAAATCATGTTTAAAGCACGAAACTATTCACTCCCGGGTAACATAATAATGACTTGGATTTAATGACTTGGATTTATATAGCGCTCTTCACTGACCCAGAGCGCTTCACAGAGTCCATTATTCGTTCATACACAG
Source organism: Notolepis coatsorum (assembly GCF_963971535.1). Taxonomy (NCBI): domain Eukaryota; kingdom Metazoa; phylum Chordata; class Actinopteri; order Aulopiformes; family Paralepididae; genus Notolepis; species Notolepis coatsorum. The sequence goes on along the minus strand of NC_140165.1, from coordinate 134,307,723 downwards.
TCATACCGGTGGTGGTAAGCTACAATTGCAGCCAGAGCTGCCCTGAGGCAGACTCACGGAAGCGTGGCGAATAATCATCGCCTACGGCCCCTCCGACCACCACCAACATTCATTCACATGCATACACATTCATACGAGGCAAGTAGGTTAAGTGTCTTGCCCAAGGACACAACGGCGATGGGATGGACATGGGCTTGAGCGGGATTCGAACCACCAACCCTTGGATCATTGGACAACCCGCTCTACCCCTGAGCCACGCCGCCCCACAACATCCAAAAATTCTGTTATAGAAAGGTGGGTTACAATTTAGAGGAGAGTCTAACTTCAAGAAACAGGCTGTTCATTAAACAATGTATGTATATTTCAGTTTGTGGAGTGAATATGAGTTGCATAAGATAATAGAGTGTGAAGGTATACTGAATACTGTCTATCTGTATGTCATGTATGTCATATGTTATGATGAATAGAAAATGGGGGACCCTGGTGTAAACAAGACGAAAGTCTTTCTCTGGTCTGCATCCCCTTAACAATTGTGTGTATTGAGCCGTACTGTATTGTACCCATTCTGCAATCTGTTAATAAAGTTTTCAATCAATCAATCAATCAATCAAGGGGGTAGGAATACATACGTTTCAAGTTCAAGTTCAAGTTCAAGTTTCTTTAATAGTTGTCATACAGAAGTACAGAATACTTTTATACAAAATGCTTCTTACTGTTACGCTCCAGAGACTGTGCTAGACAAGATAAGTATGAAATAAAATAGTATAGCATGTAAAATAGGAGTAAAAAAAAAGGTCACAGTGTTCAGTATAGACATATGTACAATGTTCGATGCAGAATAGAAGTAACTGAGTTACCATACAATATACAATATACTATGCAATGTACTAATATACAATACTATATAGTGCAGAGCAGAAATGGGATGAGGTACAATTTAGGTACAATTTACAGTAAGGTGTACGAGTTGTAGTGCAAATCCTTTACCAATAAATATAAAGTGTAAAGTGTGTTTAGGTGATCTAAAGTGAGGAGAGTGGGTGCTGCAGTGTGTTGTTTGTTTAAGTGAGTGTGTGTGGGTGTGTGTGCTGTGTGCATTTGATGGTTGTTGCATAGTGTTTATTGTTCGTTGAGCAGCCTGATGGCCTGGGGATAGAAGCTTCTTCTGAGTCTTTCTGTGCTCGCCTTAAGACTCTGGTATCGCTTGCCTGACCGCAGCAGTTCAAAGAGGCAGTTGTTCGGGTGGCTGGAGTCCTTGATGATTCTCTTAGCCTTACCCCTGCACCGCTTGTTGTAAATGTTCTGGAGGGTGGGAAGCCCCCCTCCAATTGTGCGTTCGGCTGAACGTGTCACTCTTTGTAGTCTGCTACGGTCTTGTGCAGTGCTATTCCCAAACCAGGAGGTGATGTTGCCAGTCAGGATGCTCTCTATTGTACATGAGTAGAAGTTCTTAAGGATCTTCTGACTGACTTGGAACTTCCTTAGGCGCCTGAGGAAGTAGAGGCGTTGTCGTGCCTTCTTCACAACACTGTCAATGTGTGTAGTCCATGTCAAGTCCTCGGATATGTGGGCTCCGAGGTACTTGTTCACTCTCTCAACCGGTGCCCCGTCGATGCTGAGGGGGCTGTAGTCCTTGACCCCCGACCTCCTGAAGTCCACAATCATCTCTTTTGTTTTTCTGACGTTCAGGGAGAGGCAGTTCTCCTGACACCACTGTGACAGATTCTCTACCTCTTCCAGGTAGGCCCTCTCGTCGTTGGCAGAGATCAGGCCCACCACTACTGTGTCATCAGCAAATTTGATGATTGTGTTGTTGTTCCGCTGTGCCACGCAGTCATGTGTGTACAGGGAGTAGAGGAGGGGGCTCAGAACACAACTCCTGCTTGTTTGTTTTTTAATCTGTTTATTACTTGTTTTTTTATTATTATTTATTTTCAATTTATGTTCGAAATAAATAAACGCATTCATTCAAGATATTGTGTGAGCAAAAGTATAGTTAATTTACTCCCTCGAGTCTGGCCCCGCGCGGATCTCGCAGCTGTGCCCGCACAGTGCAATACTCCAATTCAGCCATTGGCAATTCAGCCATTGGGTGGGTGGCGCTGCTGAGCGGCCCTCACAGCGCGGCCGTCAGCGCGCGGCCCTGAGAGCGCCGCTGGCTCTGCGGCTCTGCAGCTGCATGGGCCATGTAAAAAGTTGCACGCCTGACATATCGGCATGTAACTCGAGAACTGAGGCACGGATTTAGGCGATTCAGATGGCATTCGAACGGCAACAAATAACGCTTTAATTCAATAATTTATATGTTCGGCGAAAAATGCCATTCCCGAGCCTTCAGATGCTCGCAAAGGGCCGTGAAACTGAAACTGAAACTGAAAAACAATGAAACCCCGGACATATCCATGAATTTATAAACCCCCCCCGGACGCCCCGGACAGGGCGTGAAAAGAGGACATGTCCGGGCAAAAGAGGACTTTTGGTCACCCTATTATATGTGAACTAAAGAGTACAAGGTTTACACAACAGCCCCCACCCTTTATTTTTATTTTTTTTTGTACCTGTACTATCTGCTGTCAGCTGTTATCTCTCTCTGTGTGTCTGTATGAGCTTGGTTAGCTAGCGTTAGCTAGCATTAGCTAGTATTAGCTCCGCGGCTGTTAGGTTGCCCCGAATTAAATGAATGACTTGGTTCTAAAGCATTCAAGTAGTTTTCAATCACTTTACTTAGAAACAGTCTAATGCGGGAGCATTTCGGGAGCATATGACCAAAACCCAGGCAATTTCGAGCCCTTAAGGAATCAAATAGTGTGCCATGGCTACATGCCAACGGGAACCGGTTTTCGATTCCCATCCCTACCTACCGTGGTACTAGGACTCTAACCTGTATGCTTCTACTGTCTCTGAAACCTGCCTTGTTCTAACCTTGCTCTCTCTGTGTGTAGGATTGCACACCCCCGGCCTACCCCCCACCCATGGACGTCACCAGCCTGGATGTCACCTGGGATCACCCCCGGCCTACCCCCCACCCATGGACGTCACCAGCCTGGATGTCACCTGGGATCACATGGAGTGACCTTCCTCTGTACATTTCACTATCTGCCTTGTCAATGCCTGGTACCTAAATTAAACACCCTAAACCGCCTCATTCTCCTGTGCCTTGTGTTCTGCTCTTGGGTTCCAACCTAGACGCCACCCTAACAGAACACTCGGACCAATGACGGACCCAGGAGAAATGGATCGGCTCCAGCGCGCCCCCTCACCAACCAAGGAGGACTGGTAAACCAACACACACACATGCTCCAGGAGCTTTCTGCCTCCGCCCACGCACTCGCTACCAGCTCCGCTCACCAAGACAAAATTAAGTTTGATCGCTGCTCACCTCTCTGCCTCGCCAGAACCAGGCCCACACACCGGCACCTGCCCCCGAACCGCCAGCCCCACCCCAGTGACGTCCAGCTCTTGTTTTATCCTCTCTCTCTCTCTCTCTCTCTCTCTCTCTCTCTCTCTCTCTCTCTCTCTCTCTCTCTCTCTCTCTCTCTCTCTCTCTCTCTCTCTCTCTCTCTCTCTCTCTCTCTCTCTCTCTATCACATACACACAAGACACAACAGTATAAATCTGTGCAATGGGAAATTATCTTGCTACATTTTAGTTGCACAATAAAATGAAATAATGAAATCAGGAGTACTCCACTGGAATTAGCTGCTACATATCCCACATATTTATTGATCTAACAAAAAAGGTAATTTTTCATCATCAACACTGATGTGCACAAAATCTGCACTTCTGAAAATCTGCACTGTCATGCTTATCACTGGGACAGGTGCAATGCAATACACTGTATAGTAACTAACAGATGACGCAAACAGCCCACATAAGTTAAACAGGATCGGAGTACAGTATAGGCTGATCGTCAGTGAGCATCAGCAATCAATCTCCCTGACAGTTTATCGATTAAGAGGTCCTAAACCAAACCCACCTGTCATAGGTGAAATATTGCAATATGAACAGGTAATAACTCTAGAGGCAGTGGGAACACAATATGGCTGACAATGCTCATTTATCAATAGCAACAGACATTTCAAAACAATGGACTGTAATAAGTAAAGAAGCAATGCATAATTGGTGGGGTTTTTAGACAGTACGGTAAGTATTACAGTGATTTCTGTTTAGGAAACCGTTTTAACAAAGTAGATGAATGTGAATACAAATTATTTCATTAGTCAATGCTGATTCATGCTGCAGAAATGTTCATTTGTGTTGGTATGGTTTTGAAGATATTACAAGTTAGTTACATCATTTTTTTTTTAAAGCTGTGAATGAAGTTACCCCCACCCCAAGTTACTCTGAATCCCCCCCCCCCCCATATCATAGTTGCATTAATAGGACATGTTATACACCATAGTCGAATTTCTTCAATTGTGATCATGTTACATAGGCTGGTTGGTGACTGGGTCTGAACAGCTGATGCTCCAAAAAGGTATTTCAAATTATGATTAATAAGCATTTGCTCTGTCCCTGTTTTGCTCCCTGTTTAATGTCATCGGTCATAAAATGAAACCTTTGGCACAAATCAGTACTAACCTACTGTAGCACTAACACATTAAATAACCAGTACTAACGTTAGGTTATGACTATAACCAAGTTCTGTTAGTTAGGGCGATGCTTGGCTTCGCCTTCTGCCTTCTGCACTATCTCGCGTACGTGCACGCGTACTGAATAAACCACAAATGTACCTCTAATACCAGTATTAGTCTGACCACACCCCTCATCAGCTTACCTTCATAAGCAGGTGTGTGGTCACCTGCTCTCCTCCTTCCCAAGCTTTCACCACAAGGTGAGGTCAAGGGCTGCAGCGGCCGTCCGAAGCCAAGCATCGCCCTAACTAACAGAACTTGGTTATAGTCATAACCTAACGTTCTGTATCGTTAGGGCTCAGCTTGGCTTCGCCTTCTGCACAAGGGAGGCCAAGCGGAGCCACTTGGCTGACAAATACACCCCGCTGACAGCCCCCCAAAACCATCAGAACAGGGAGGGCCGAGCCCCCCCGACCCCCCCTAATGGAGGGTATCCCCCCTATTAGAGGCTTCACGGGAAGGCGACGGACCCGACCGTGCGAAGAGCTCTCAAGCAACTTAACGCACAGGGTGAGCAGACCGTGGCTTGACCCCACGACTACACACACGCACAACCCGCATGCCACCCGGGAACGAACGGAGGAACAACCTCGTTACTGCCCCCAGAATCACGGGGTCAAGGGCAAACCCAACCCCGTGGCAAGGCCGTAGCAGCGGAGCGCGAAGGAAGACCCAGACCCACCAAAGGGACTGGACCCCCGGAATGGGGGCCCGGAGAAGTCCATGATGCCAGCATCAAGACCCCACCAGGGGGGCACCTAGTGACCCCGCCCCTCACATCGCCAGCGTATTCGGACAAAGGCCCCTCAGCCGAGCGGGCCCTGTCCCCCTCAACAGCACACCGCCTGGAACACAAGCCCTGCAACAGGCAGACAGCATGGTCATAACACACAAGAGTTAACCAACGGAACAGGCAGTGCACCGGGGAAGACCAGGCAACAGGCTGTCAACCCAAGCCTGGAACAACTGCGGACGAGGCAGGCGCCAGAAAGGACAGCCGAAACAGCCGCCCCGGCGGAAGGGGCGTATGCTGGCGTTGTCGCATAACCAAGCTTTCAACAGCACGTCAGGAGCGGGATCCGTAGACCACACGGCCCCTGACAGCTGCCCACAGAAAAGCCCATACGATCGGCAGACGTCATGAACGTGCAGGGGCACCCTCAACCGGAGAACCGGGAGTTGACACTGCAGCAACACACCAGAGAACCAACCACCCAGGCATCACCCCATGCAACGGTTGGTCCCATAACCCCTCAGGAAAACCCCGAAACGCACCGGCGGTACCACCGCAGCCCGCGTTCCGGTTCCCAACAGGGCCATCCCGGGCCTACAGGTCAACGGGCATCACCCCGGACCGGGCCCGGCGATACGGGGAGCACAGGATCCCAAAGGAGGTTAACCCCACCCAACAGGCTCCTCAGCGCCAAAACGCAAGAGAAGAGCGTAATATGGAAGACCAGCCCCCAGCACCCCGCACTCGGTACCAACAAGGGGTCCCATAACGCACAACCCTGTGACACCCGGATCGACCTAGCATTTTTCCCCCCGAAAAAACCCTAAGTCCCTCAGGGTACCAGAACAGCAGATCTGCATCCCCAGCGGACAACGGGTGCACTGATCTGGACCAGCGCGACCAGAACCAGTCCCGTGCCCTAACCACGCCGACCTGCCAACCCCAGGAGAAGGGGCAGATATGCGCGTCTGATCCCAACATAAAAAGAAGGCGCCACCCAGACGTGTCGGTATGAACCGCGTCCGGCGGCCCACCCCTAGGGCGTGAGACCCTTCCCATATGCCCAGACCCATTCCGTCATCATCCCCTGACATGAACGGGAACCCATCGACAACACACAGGATGTCGGAAGAGGAAAAACCCCCATCCCAATTGCTCCATAAAAACGCTGTTTCACCAAAGCAAACGAGGCGCGCCAGTCAGCAACGGCCAAAGCACATCCTGAGCCAGCACTATGTGTGCGTTTGGACATACCCACATCAACAATAGGCCGGCTAGACCACCATATTGAATCCCCAAGACGCCCAGGGAAACGACAAGAGGGGCGAGATGCAATCAACTCCATGAATGAACATTCAACTCTTTATAAAATAAAGAAAAGGCATCACATGTATGACCTAACTGCACAGCTGGGAGTAAAAAACCCTGTGTTTTCACATGATTTTAATCCAGTCACTCCTCTTAATCAGAGTGTAAGACCAGATTCCCCCAGAAACACCTTCCCACATGAGACCACGGTCAAGAAAAAGATATGTAAACTGTGAGACACGTGACCAACAGACTCAAGTTTGACACAAAAACGAGCGCAGCAGGTTAAGTCCTGCGCTCTACCCTCGACATCTTTACGACACCAGCTCATGGAAGGCGTCGCCATAGCAACAACGCTATAACGGGCGGGGAAAACCCACCGGATCCTGTCATAACAGGAGTCGGTAGAATACCCCTCCCCCCCCCCCCCTCCCCCGCCAAGCACTGGCTTGGCCCTGACTGGCTCAGCAGGAGGGTCAACAACCTCTAAACCAATCAAGTGGGTAAAGGAGGGGTTTATCCGACACCCCCTCCCGAAAAACACACCTTCTATCCCTACACACAGAAAACAACCGTAGCCATTTTGAAAACCTCTGGTAGAACAAAACACATATAGCATAAGCTAATACAATGTTAGCTACCCACAAAGTGTAAAAGGGTTTACAACAAAAAACACAAGTCGCCTGTGCGTGAATCCCATACCCGCAGCCTAAGCTATAGGAAGACGTTGAACGAGAGTAATGGCTAGGCCATGAAAAGTGTGTACGAGCATTACTGCAACTAACAACACAGCGTTGTGAACACATACTTAGTTAAAGCAATGGAATATCACCAGTTCTAATTGCATGTGGAGCATCAAGCTAATAGAACCTATTACCGAGTGTAAGTTGCAGACCTTGCTTAAAAACTCGTAACACAACACAACTCATTCCCCCAACGTAACAGGGTAGATTCATAAAACACAACCCCACCACATGATTTGTATTGAAGAAACACACAGTTTGTTCGGCCAACCACAGTCCCCCTTATATCAGGGAACTTTTTTATTAAATAAATAATATGTGATCAAGGCACAAAATCATAGGGGGGCCGGGGAGGGTGTAGAGGAGGGGACACAGAGGGGGAAAAGTCACTCAGCGGCGCCTGCCACCTCGCGCCGCTCGAGTCTGGCCACCCCGGGGAGCCCCGGAGGGACGGTAGTTTACAGTCTGCTGGACACGACGTTCCCTACCGTCTCCTCCGGTCTGGGATGGGCCGGCGGTGGCTGAAGCGTCGCCTCGTCTCCTAGCCCTCTTGGCAGGGCCAGCAGCGGCGGCGGGAGCAGTGGTAGCGGCGACGGAGACAGCTCGACGTCGCGGAAGCCTTCTGCCCCCACCGGCAAGGACGGGAGGCGGAAAATGGGGTTGGAGGATGGATCTCTCCTCTGCCATCTCTCTGCATGTTGAGGTCATCAATAGCAGGGCCTTCCCGAACAGGCCAGCGTCGGAGAGGTCGGCCGTCAGAAGAGGGGCTCTCTTCTTCTCAGGTACACGAGCCTGCTCCAGCCAAAGGTGACGCTGGCCCAGGGTGGCCAGGGCGCGCACTTTACCCATGGCTATGGCTAGCACCTGGGAGAGGTGCAGCACAGCTCCCGCAGCCTGGGTGATCTGATCGCACCTCACCTCGTTCAGATCCGCGCCGCCCGTCATTATCCCCGATACAAATCTAGCCAGGTGGGCGATGTTAGAAGCCGCAGCCAGCGACTGTGTACCGGCGATAAATGACTGGTCACCCCAATAAGCCAATCGCCTAGCCGACCTCCCCTGGAGGACCGGCTTGCATAGGGGCTCCCACACCATATCCGGACAGAGGAGCGCGGCCATCGGATTGTCAAGCCGAGGTACGCCCTCCCCCATACCTTTGACCAACCCCGACACCCGCGTAACTGGTACGTAGGCGGGAGTCAGTCCCATGATGTTGGAGACCGCCTGGCCCCGACGAACATAGGCCCCCATCGATGGGAAAAATGGGTAGACAACGTCCACCCCTCTCACCGGGGGACGCTGCCAGGGATGGCCTATGAGGTCATCAGGGACAGGAGCAGGCAATGGCTGCGGCAGCGGCACACCGTTTGCAGCGGCGGCTACCGCCATGAGCTCGGGAAACAAGGCCCGCAGTTCCCCCTGCGGACCCTCCTCCACCGACCCCGCATCCCTCGCATACAGCAGGCTGCGACTGGTCAAGGAGCCACAATCCGATGCGGCCGACAGTAGGGCATCCTGTTGATGAGGCCAAGGTGGTTCCCCGACATCCTCGAACAAGGCGCCCCGTGGAGCCATTTCCCCCCACCCCGGGGTCTCCGGAGGAGGGATACTCTCCTCCACGGGACCATCATACAAGAACCCGTCCGCCTCCTCCATGAAGTCTTCAGTTTCCATCAGAAATCCAGAGTCGGACGCGGCCTCGCTGGTCTCCAGCAATTCCCCAAACCCAGGCCGTTCGCGTCTGCACGCCACCATGTGACGACGTGAGCGAGCAGACGCAAAAAGTTTTCGTCGCAAATCCCCTGGCTCTAAGACAATCCCCCGTTCATCAACGGGCGATTCCCCAGAAACAGAGGAACCAGAGTCGAGATCAGGCCATCGCCGGAGCGACGGCTCCGAACCCTCGGCTCGTCGGTGAGGAAAACTATCCACCGGCAGTCTCCCGGGCTGGGTCGGCAACCACGAGAGTGGCAACAGCCCAGCACCGGAACGCACGACGGAGGCGGGAATGGAGAATCGGTGGTGAAGAGTAGGTCTAGCGGGTCTACTCTCCGCGGAATACATTATGACCCAAACCTTTTTCTTATATAAACAAGTGAGAGAAGAAAAAGGTTAGGCACAATGTAAACCTAGTCACAACTCTTTTCAACTTATCAACGACACGTCAAGTGGGGTACTACCGAGGCACTTCCTTGTGGTGAAAGCGAGAAGGAGGAGAGCAGGTGACCACACACCTGCTTATGAAGGTAAGCTGATGAGGGGTGTGGTCAGACTAATACTGGTATTAGAGGTACATTTGTGGTTTATTCAGTACGCGTGCACGTACGCGAGATAGTGCAGAAGGCAGAAGGCGAAGCCAAGCTGAGCCCTAACGATACAGAACCTACTGTAGCACTAACACATTAAATAACCAGTACTAACCTACTGTAGCACTAACACATTAAATAACCAGTACTAACCTACTGTAGCACTAACACATTAAATAACCAGTACTAACCTACTGTAGCACTAACACATTAAATAATCAGTACTAACCTACTGTAGCACTAACACATTAAATAATCAGTACTAACCTACAGTAGCACTAACACATTAAATAATCAGTACTAACCTACTGTAGCACTAACACATTAAATAATCAGTTCTAACCTACTGTAGCACTAACACATTAAATAATCAGTACTAACCTACAGTAGCACTAACACATTAAATAACCAGTGCTAACCTACTGTAACACTAACACATTAAATAATCAGTACTAACTTACTGTAACACTAACACATTAAATAATCAGTACTAACCTATTGTAACACTAAGGTCGCTTTCACACCAGAGCTGTTTGGTCCGGACCAGACGGACCGGAGTTTGTTTCCTCGGATAGTCCGCTTGGTTTGGGGTGGTGTGAATGTTCTGACAAACTCTGGTGCGGACCAAAAAAGCTAACTCTGGTCCGCCTGAAAACGTTTGATTGATTGATTGATTGATTGAAAAGTTTATTAACAGATTGCAGAATGGGTACAGTACAGTACAGCTCAATACATACAATTGTTAAGGGGATGCAGACCAGAGAAAGACTTTCGTCTTGTTTACATCAGGGTCCCCCATTTTCAATTCATCATATGACACACACGACATACAGATAGACAGTACTGCTACATCTATACATTTATGACATACCAGATTTGCAAATACAGTACTGTTTGTGATACAAAAAGTGTCCAGAAAAAGAGTGTATATACATTTGACGTAGAAACTATACATTGGAGGAGGTTGGTTAGGTGGGGTGGGGTTGGGTGGGTGGGTGGGGCTGTACATTGGAGGGGGGGGGGGTTGGGTAGGGACGACGACATTGGAATACTGACAAAGCCATACTTGGTAATTTACTGTACAACTGGGTTAGGACATTTGTAGGGGCCAGTTTCGAATTGCAGTCTCCCGTTTGAGAGTGTTTTTGAAAGTGGGTAGGTATTCACATTCCTTTACAGCTTTGGGTAGGGCGTTCCACATTGATGTGGCATAATTGCGAAACGTGTTTAGTCCCTTGTTTGAGCCGAATCTGGGTTTAACATGATTTGTGGAGCTCCCTCTGGTGTTGTGATCGTGGTATTCACTGACCTTTGGGAAGTATTTTGACATGTACATGGGCACCTTGGTCGTGTAGTGTATCTTGTAGACCAGGCCCATTGCAAGTTGGTCTCGGTTTGCTTCCAAGTGAACCCTGGTGCGTACTTTTGTGGTGTGAATGCTCATCGGACCAAACGCAAGACCAAATATAGGAAGTGACCCGATAAACTGTGCATCTTGGGGAGTATTTCGACTTGAGGTGTTGCTTTTTAGTGATAGAGTGCTGCCCTTTATGTTTTTGCTGTTGTTGTTTTGCACCCTGCTGGGAACACCGAGAACCCCTTCTGTTGAGTTAGCTAGAAGAGGTGGACAGTCAGCCAAGGGCCTGCACTATTGCATTATCTTGACATTGGTCAAAGATCAACAGCTCTGATCAAGGTCAAACATTTAGCTGAGACCCAACATGATGACTGATAGGCTTTGTGACAGTCAAGTTGTATGTGTTTGTTGACCTTGTGCTCTATCCCCAACTTGGAAGGATGTTTGCTTGCTCACCCGAAGGGTTAACTGGATTTCACTCAAAAACCAGACCGAGAGTCAAGAATGACCTTCTTTCTCCATTTATTGATATTCAAAGGTTTTTTGCATTCCTTCCTACTTCAGCCATTTTTTGCCAGTAGGTGGTCTTTATAGCGTTCTACTATTTGCATTTGGAAATTAGCAATTTAGATTAAAAAACGGCTGCCTATGCGGGTTGTGAGCAAAGCACATGCACAGTCCATGTTGAATGTCTGCTAGACTGATCTGCTAAAAGCAGTACTACCAGTCCTGATTGGGGTGGCAGTCAGTGAGAGTTAATTGGTTATCAATCAGCCCGTGTGAGAGCTGCAGTTTGCCCTGACAGTGTGTTAGTGTTTGTGTGTGTATGTATTGTGTGACGTGTGTGTGTGTGTGTGTGTGTGTGTGTGTGTGTGTGTGTGTGTGTGTGTGTGTGTGTGTGTGTGTGTGTGTGTGTGTGTGTGTGTGTGTGTGTGTGTGTGTGTGTGTGTGTGTGTGTGTGTGTGTGTGTGTGTGTGTGTGAGAGAGGGAGGGAGGGAGGGGGGGGGATGCCATGACTGGGTCATGTGTGGGTTCAGGAGGTTGGGAGACCTAGTTTGACTTGACAGTGACCCAAAAAAAATACGTATGATACTGTATTGCACGTTATATCACATTATATAATCATATTATAATTAATTTGTATATTATATTGAACTATATTTGCAGTATATACTATTATATTATGGTACTATATTATATTGTATATATCATGTACTATATATCTCATATCACATTATATATGTGCTGTATACACTATTATGTACTATATACTATTATATATACTATTATATACTGCAGGTATACTACAGTATACTGTAATGTGTACTGTAATGTGTACTATATGTGTGTACTGTAATGTGTACTATATGTATGTACTATGTATGTATGTATGTAAATAAAAAATAAAATAAAATAAAAAAACATAAGTCTTCAGGGGTATAGGGCCCGACAAGCCTAGTGCTTCTCCCTAGCCCTTTTCGGACAATTGGACAATGCTGCAATAGCAGCTGGTAAAACCTTGGTGATTTATGGAATGACCGTTGTTATGTGTCCAAAGCCCGAAATAAAAAATAACTGAACTGAACTAAACTGAACTCCAGGTGGGTACGTGAGGGAGGCTGACGCAACGAACCAAATCACTCTGTGAACATACAACACCGTAATGAGTCTCCGCGCTCTGCTTAATATTATCCTCAGGTATTCATGACCGGAGGGATCGGGGTTTCTAGGTGGACTTGTGCTGTAGTGTGGGTGTTGCATCTCTAAGTGCACCTAGTTCTAACTTTGAATTTAAGTCTCGTATAGGGGGAAGTGGAAGAAGCCAGTTCTCTGTGTTATTTTTCGACCTGGCTCGTGACAGTGATGTTTCCATACGGTGCTCGTATGTCATAGGCTGCGAAATACAGCGGTGAGAAGGTCTGTCGGTTGTAGATGAAGGACAGGCTCCCTGAGAGGCCTCCTGCTCGATGTTCTACAGCTGGAGCAGGTAAGAGAGACCTGTCGAGGGCTATATATGGAGACATAGAGAGGATGAGTGAGAATGATGACAGGCTAGATATCAGCCAGAGAGGAGGGGCAGGCGGGTGGCTGGGGGTAGTCAGCATAACAGTGTTCAGACACTGTACATCCAAACAGATTCTCTACCTCTTCCAGGTAGGCCCTCTCGTCGTTGGCAGAGATCAGGCCCACCACCACTGTGTCGTCGGCAAATTTGATGATTGTGTTGCTACTCCGCTGAGCCACACAGTCATGTGTGTACAGGGAGTAGAGGAGGGGACTCAGAACACAGCCCTGGGGGGCCCCTATGTTGAGGGTGATGGATGAGGAGGTGCAGTTGCCTGCTCTTACCACCTGGGGTCTGCCCGTCAGCAAGTCCAAGACCCACTGGCAGAGGTCATAGTTCAAGCCCAGGTCCCTGAGCTTGGCTATGAGTTTGGAGGGGACTATGGTATTGAATGCCGAGCTGTAGTCGATGAATAGCATTCTCACATAGTTCCCCTTCCTCTTGTCCAGGTGTGATGCTGCTGTGTGCAGCACATGGGCTATGGCGTCCTCCGTGGACCTGTTGGGGCGGTATGCAAATTGCAGGGGGTCCATGTTGATGGGGAGGGAGGAACAGATGTAGCCCTTCACTAGCTTCTCAAAGCACTTCATGGCTATGGAGGTGAGAGCTACAGGGCGGTAGTCGTTGAGGCAAGCAGGCTTGGATTTTTTGGGTAAAGGGATAATAGTGGACTTCTTCAGGCAGGTGGGGATGACAGCCTGTTCTAAGGACAGGTTAAATATGTCAGTGAATACCGGGGCCAGTTGGTCGGCACAGACTTTTAGGACGCGGCCGGGGATGCCGTCCGGTCCTGCTGCCTTCCTGATATTCACTTTTTTAAAGGTCCGCCTCACCTCATGCTCTGTTACCCTGAACACTGAGTCTCCATCAGCAGCAGACCCCCCCCCCCCCCCCCATTGCCGTGGCTTGTGGGCTGGTGTTGTTATTACCAGCATCAAACCTCGCATAGAAGGTATTGAGGTCATTTGCTAAGGAGATGTCATTGTTCAGTTTGAGGGAGGTGCCTTTGTAGTCTGTCATCGTTTTGAGCCCCTGCCACCTAGCTCTGGAGTCAGCCTGTTCAAACTGGAGTTAAATTTTATCTCTGTAGCGCCGTTTGGCCTCTGTCACTGTCCTCCTTACGTTGTATCGCGCCACCTTGTGGTCATTCATGTTGCCTGCCACCAGGCCGTCGTTGTATGCTTTGGTGCGCGCTTTCAGAGCTTCACGGACGGATTTGTCTACCCAGGGTTTTTGATTTGGGTAAACTCTAATTGTGGTAGTGGGGATTGTTTCTTCCACCAAAGTACGAACATAGTCCAGCACTGTCTCCGTGTAGACATTAATGTTATCTGTGTCGCGGAACACCCCCCAGTCTAATTTTGCAATGTATGTGGGAACCCAGGAGGAAGGGGGGGTGAAAATACAAAATATGCCATTCAATGTGTACCTTTGATGACTAATAAATAAATGTTAAAAAAAAAAAAAGGACACAGGACTTGTTCTGGTCGCGCCGGACCAGGTCAATTAACCCGTTGTCCGCCGGGGAGCAGATCTGCTGTTCTGGTACCCTGAAGGACTTGTGCTTTTTCGGGGGGAAAATGCCGGATTGGCCCGGGCGTTGCAGGGGTTGATGTTATGGAGGTGTTGGTGGTTATGTCACTGCGTTGCAGGGGTTGATGTTATGGAGGTGTTGGTGGTTATGTCACTGCGTTGCAGGGGTTGATGTTATGGAGGTGTTGGTGGTTATGTCACTGCGTTGCAGGGGTTGATGTTATGGAGGTGTTGGTGGTTATGTCACTGCGTTGCAGGGGTTGATGTTATGGAGGTGTTGGTGGTTATGTCACTGCGTTGCAGGGGTTGATGTTATGGAGGTGTTGGTGGTTATGTCACTGTGTTGCAGGGGTTGATGTTATGGAGGTGTTGGTGGTTATGTCACTGCGTTGCAGGGGTTGATGTTATGGAGGTGTTGGTGGTTATGTCACTGCGTTGCAGGGGTTGATGTTATGGAGGTGTTGGTGGTTATGTCACTGCGTTGCAGGGGTTGATGTTATGGAGGTGTTGGTGGTTATGTCACTGTGTTGCAGGGGTTGATGTTATGGAGGTGTTGGTGGTTATGTCACTGTGTTGCAGGGGTTGATGTTATGGAGGTGTTGGTGGTTATGTCACTGTGTTGCAGGGGTTGATGTTATGGAGGTGTTGGTGGTTATGTCACTGTGTTGCAGGGGTTGATGTTATGGAGGTGTTGGTGGTTATGTCACTGTGTTGCAGGGGTTGATGTTATGGAGGTGTTGGTGGTTATGTCACTGCGTTGCAGGGGTTGATGTTATGGAGGTGTTGGTGGTTATGTCACTGTGTTGCAGGGGTTGATGTTATGGAGGTGTTGGTGGTTATGTCACTGCGTTGCAGGGGTTGATGTTATGGAGGTGTTGGTGGTTATGTCACTGTGTTGCAGGGGTTGATGTTATGGAGGTGTTGGTGGTTATGTCACTGCGTTGCAGGGGTTGATGTTATGGAGGTGTTGGTGGTTATGTCACTGCGTTGCAGGGGTTGATGTTATGGAGGTGTTGGTGGTTATGTCACTGTGTTGCAGGGGTTGATGTTATGGAGGTGTTGGTGGTTATGTCACTGTGTTGCAGGGGTTGATGTTATGGAGGTGTTGGTGGTTATGTCACTGTGTTGCAGGGGTTGATGTTATGGAGGTGTTGGTGGTTATGTCACTGCGTTGCAGGGGTTGATGTTATGGAGGTGTTGGTGGTTATGTCACTGTGTTGCAGGGGTTGATGTTATGGAGGTGTTGGTGGTTATGTCACTGCGTTGCAGGGGTTGATGTTATGGAGGTGTTGGTGGTTATGTCACTGCGTTGCAGGGGTTGATGTTATGGAGGTGTTGGTGGTTATGTCACTGCGTTGCAGGGGTTGATGTTATGGAGGTGTTGGTGGTTATGTCACTGCGTTGCAGGGGTTGATGTTATGGAGGTGTTGGTGGTTATGTCACTGCGTTGCAGGGGTTGATGTTATGGAGGTGTTGGTGGTTATGTCACTGCGTTGCAGGGGTTGATGTTATGGAGGTGTTGGTGGTTATGTCACTGCGTGTTATCTGTTGCTTGGTCCATATTGTGTTGTACCTTGCGCTGCTAAAGGAGCCTGGTCCTTCTCCATTCTTTTTCCCTGCTTGGCGGGGCTGAGAGGGGGCTGTCGAGGTGGTTCTTGTACCCTTCTGGCATCCCTTTGTACGTCCCGGTCCGCCGGGCCCAGGTCCGGACTCGTTCTCGTCGACCTGTTGGCCTGGGTTAACCCCTTCTTTTTTCTCAACTTTTTCTCCCATTTTCAATTTTTCTCCCATCCCAATTTCGTATCGTCCAATTCTACCCTCCCCTGTCTCGAACGCTGTTAGGCCACGCCTCCCACAGGCCGGCTGCAATGTGGACTAAGCCTTACATCACGTGTCCCCTCCGGTACTTGAGGAAGCAGCAGTCGCATCTTTTCACCTGCACAGCGCGATCTCTCAGCGTCGGGGGTCTGCGTTTTGGAGGGCACGCCGCCCCCGTCGCTTCCTGATTCTGCTGCGCAGGCGCACCAACCGACCTGTAGGAGTCGCTGTCCACAACGTCCGATCCCCACCCATCAGCTTCCCACCCCCTAATACTGCCAATTGTATTAGTATGAACGACCAGCCAAGCTGATAGCAATGCGGAGTTTTGGAGTTTTTTCTTGGGGGGGTTATAGGAACAACCGCCTCCTGTTAAATTAAACATAGGGTGGTGGTTGGTTTCCAGGTGTGTTAGTAGCAGAGTCGACTCTCGGGTTAGGCCGGGCTTGACCCCGTCTGCCTGCGAGTGTGCCCCTGCACCTTTCATGACGTCTGCCAATCGTGTCAGCCTTCTCTGCCTCGGCCTCTCTGGGGTCTCAATGCTGCGGCATCGTTGGCCTTACCAGGCCCCCTTTTCTGGGGGGTCCTCCTGACCCTTCCTGGGGCTGGGTCCTCCTTCGCGCTCCGCTGCTACGGAATTGCCACGGGTTGGGTTCTTGACCTTGACCCGTGATATTAGGGATTGTAACAGTTTTTTTTTTCTTCCCATTCATTCCCTAGTGGCATGTGGGTTGCGCGCCTGTATAGTCGTGGGTTCTTCTGTGGGAAGGTAAGTCCCACGATCTGCTCACCCTGTGCGTTTGAGTTGCTAAACCCTCTTCGCACAGTCAGATCCGATCCCTCCCGTCCTCCACTAGGGGGGTCCGGGGGCTCGGATCCTCCCCGGTTCTGATGGTTGTGGGGGGCCTCAGCGGGTACATTTGTCGAGCTTCCGCTCTGCTCAGCTCCTGTGTTCCACTACGAGCAGAGCGTAAGCTATTACGATATATAACATATGGTTATCCTATAACCATAGTTATATGAGTATAGCGAGCGCTCTGCTCGGACTCACTGAGGACCCCGTGGTCTTCGCCTTCGGTGGTGAAATACTTGGGAAGGAGCTGTTAGTATGGCCACATCCCCGCTTATGTAGAGGAGCGGATGGGGGTGTGGCCAGGCGGATGGGTGTGTACATGTATTCAGTATTAGACTGATATGGGATATGTTCCACTACGAGCAGAGCGCTCGCTATACTCATATAACTATGGTTATAGGATAACCGTATGTTCATGCAGCTGTGGTCCCGTGAACAAATCCTTCTGATATGCATTTCTCTCTCTGATAAGGAAATAGTAACCAGTGTAACCGGTCTCGTATTGCTCTGCGTTGTGTTTCAAATTCCGATTCGACCCCTGTTAAGGGATTGCCCTGAGTGGGAGTTGAACCCCGGTCTCCCGCACCGGGGCCGACATCACAAACCGCTGCGCCAAGAAAGGATATCCCCTCTAAGCGCTCAGTTTGGATGCCTCTGGGGAGTGAGTTTACTTGCAGTACCGCTTAACATCCACAGCCACCGAACTACTTGTACCACGTGACTGTGGATAGACTGCGGTACCTCCGTTACACCAGCATCAGTGCATTCTTTGCAACATGTGGTCATTTAGGGTTAGCAATTTTACTTAAAATGTTTTGAATGTTAACAAAACACAACATATTTTGGTGAAATGCAATTTTCCCATTAACCCCACATGCAGCATCAAGGACAACATGACTGGTAAACGGGACAGGAAAACACTGTTCTTTTCTGCCATAGGTGGAAAGAAATGCACCAGGGATTGATGTGTGAGGTCTATTAATGATTTGTTGATTCCTCAATTGAAATTGGCCAAAATAAAAAAGATTGATTGGAATTACCGGTAATGGTTTATCAAAAGCTTGTGAAGTGGCTCCTGAAATTTACTCTCTCTCTCTCTCTCTCTCTCTCTCTCTCTCTCTCTCTCTCTCTCTCTCTCTCTCTCTCTCTCTCTCTCTCTCTCTCTCTCTCTCTCTCTCTCTCTCTCTCTCTCCTCATTATCCAGAGATATGGACAGGGACGGAAGGTGTGTGTGTGGGGGCACACATCTGTCCTCATAGTAGCACCTAACCACTAATGAGACCATTGCATCTCAATCCCCTGCCAGGAAGACACGTACACACTCACAGGTATGCACACACACGCACGCACACACGCACGCACGCACGCACGCACACACACACACACACACACACACACACACACACACACACACACACACACACACACACACACACACACACACACACACACACACACACACACACACACACACACACACACACACACACACACACACACACACACACACACACACACACACACACACACACACACACCTGTGACTGTGAGAGAGAGAGAGATTTTTCTTTTTTCTTCCCTTTTATGATCAGTCTACTGTCAGTCTACAGTCTACCACACAGAGGTCATAATTATAGATTATAGAGAGAGATGATGCTGCCACTACATACAGTACCAGTACAGTAAGGCTACATTCACACTGCAAGGCTTAGTGCTCAATTCAGATGTATTGCTTGTTTGGCTGTTCACATAAATGTGACCAATATCAGATTCCAGTGTGAACTGATCACGGTCCTGAACTGACTGATGCACAAAACACGTCACACACAGCACGTTGTCGTACAAAAGTAAACAAGGAGGCCACTGAAGTCAGCAATTACGGTTTCATTCACAAGTTGATGTGCAGTGGAAGCCAGCGAATTTGTGAGCCGATAACGAGGACAAGGATTAGAAGAAAGAGAGAGACTTTTAATTATGGCATTTTGTGGAGCAATGGCTACTACTTCTGTACAGAGGTGTGTGTCGATGCGGAGTTGGAGCCAGGAGTTGGGGGATCATGTGACGTGAGTGGCTTCACAGACAGGTGAACAGATTTCATAGCTTCCATGTTTGTATTCACCAAGTGTCTCCCGCCAGTGCAGAATTGTGATGAATGTTGACCTAACATTCATAAATGTTGCGAGCTCCGAATGAGTGACATAAAACTGAATTCTGATATGATTGTTCACACTGAGGTCGCATTGCAAAGAAATCAGACCTGTATCTGATGAAAGTGCCCCAAATCATAATTAAAAAGATCCGATCCCACGTGATTTGTGTTGAGTCACATACACTGTATGAGCAGAAAATAGACTGAGCGTAAGTCTATGAGAATGAAGCTAAACTTTGCGATGAAATGTCTGTTACGTTGTATAAAATATGCTGTTACATATACAGGGGTGTACTTTGGTAGAACATAGTTAAGTAACCGGGTCATTATTTCAGGAAATAGACATTGCTTTTGAGTTTTTCAAATGTATTTTTGTGGTGCTGTGAGCGCCACAGAGTGCCCTTCTGCTCCATTGTACTGGAGTGACGGCAGATATCTCCAAAACTAGGTGAATCACACGAGACTATCTTTATACATAGATACCACTCCGGGTAAGGAGGACATTTTTTTTGTTTGTTCTTATTTTGGGTGAACTGCCCCTCCAAGAGTGAGCACTTGGCAAAGAGGTGTGTGTGTGTGTGTGTGTGTGTGTGAGTGTGTGTGTGTGTGCGTGCGTGCGTGCGTGCGTGCGTGCGTGCGTGCGTGCGTGCGTGCGTACGTGTGTGATGGGAAGTAGACTGTGTCCAGTGAGAGATAAGCAGCTCGGAGGACAAAGGGGGTACAAGTGAGAGAAACAGAGCGAAAAGTAATCAGAGAGAAACAGAGATATAACGAGAGAAAGAGAGTACATGGGGACAATAGAGGCATAGGAGGGATGAACAGATACAAAGCCATGAAAAAGCCAGATATAAACCAAGAGACAGATGGAAACAGAAAGTAATGGACGAAGAGAGAGAAAAACAGAGTGCAACAATACAGATATGGAAGTGTCCTGATGGATTCGATTAAAGTCAGTGTAGCAGAGTAGCTCTGCCTCAAGCCTCGTAGGACAAATATCTCCCTTGGGCCAACCAGCCTTGTCACAGGCTGACCGGTAGGGGCGTGGCTTCCCATGCCGGACCCGCATGTTTGAATCCAGGTATGATACATGAGTGCTCCTACCTGTCCGGTCTCTGATTGCCAGGTTGCTGCCTTGCTTCAGGATGATGTCCAGCTGGTACATGGCTGGGCTGGGTGGACAAGGAGGGAGCTCCACATCACTGGGCTCCACTGTGTTCACTCCCTGCATTGAGACACACAGAGAGGAAAGACATCATGGAACTTGTTAAGCCAACCGAGCACATTCAAATCACTGGCCGCCACACAATACCTAGGGGACAGGGAAAAACGACATGTAAATGAAACCCTACCCACGTAACAATGTGTAGCTCAATGGTGACTGGTGCTCTGAGCACAGTACCAATGCTGCCAGGGTCGGTGGTTCAATTCCCACTTGGACCAACAATACTGAAATATTCCATTGTAATGCACTTTTAGTAGTAGGCTACTAGCAAAACATTCATAACATTTGCTGTAGTAGAGAGACCTTAATGTAATTTAATAATAACATTACATTTTTACATTCACATTTAGTCATTTAGCTGACGCTTTTATCCAAAGCGACTTACAAGTTCTGTACGACAAGTCAGCAGGAAGGGTACAACTCTTACATTATCCATGCTTTGGAATAAAAATACACAGAGAATTGCCTTGGTGACACTGGTGTAGACAGATAACAACACATCATTTCCCAGATGCATACTGTACTGATGAACATGGAACAATAATGCCTGCTTGCTGTGATTCCTACATTAGGCATGTGATTGGCACTTCTCTCTGAGACTTGTTGTAGCCCTGAGGTCAGTGCTGTAATCCACTGTGCCAAGAACCTCCTACTGGGTCTTACCCTGGAGCCTGCTGGAGCTAACCCATTAGCAGGCTGCATGATAAGCTATAGGCTATGCTTTGAGGCCCACTGCTCTCTCTGTATGTCCGTCTGTCTCTTTCTCTCTCTCTTCCTCCCCCTGTCTCTGTCTGTCTCTGTCTGTCTCTCTCTCTCTCTCTCTCTCTCTCTCTCTCTCTCTCTCTCTCTCTCTCTCTCTCTCTCTCTCTCTCTCTCTCTCTCTCTCTCTCTCTCTCTCATCCTCCGTTCTCTCCTTCTCCGGGAGGTAACCTGTGCGTGGGTTCCCCTGGCATGTATTCCCAGCTTGCTCACACTGAGATGTGGCTAAGAATAGCTATATACAGTAAGAACAGCAAAATGCCAGTGGGCTACTGGGGGGCTACTAGCTGACTACAGCAGCGACCATACGAGTACATTAGTAATTAGTGTTCACCAGAGAGGAAAGTGTGTGTGTGTGTGTGCATACATGTGCGTGTGTGTGTGTGTGTGTGTGTGCGTGTGGGGTCCTCTCAGACACTGCAGGAAGACCCTCTATTTTACACCATACGCACCTCTATTTTACACCATCCATACACACCTCTATTTTACACCATACACACCTCTATTTTACACCATACACACCTCTATTTTACACCATACACACCTCAGACACTGCAGGAAGACCCTCTACACCAGGGGTCTCAAACTCAATTTACCTGGGGGCCGCTGGAGGTAGAGTCTGGGTGAGGCTGGGCCGCATCAAATATTCCACAAAAAAAGGGTTCAAAGTATTCAAAAAAAAAGTACAACTGATCCAATCTTCTCACAAACTCACTAAAACCTCACAAACACCAGCAACTGAGCATTCTCAGTGGTGTCAGTGGACTCATCCACAGCTATGGAAATGCACTGTGCATTTTTTTTTATTCTATCACAAAGCTGTTTAATCAAATCATCACCCAGTATTTCAGTTATTCTGGTTGCTGTGCTATCTGAGGATTTGCTTTTGTTTGCCTTCAAACATGGTCTCCATCACTTCAGTCATACATTATTTTATTATGTATGCATCAGAGAATGGCTTCTTGTGTTTAGCCAACACCCATGCCACTGAGTGAGGACTTGCTTTTTCTCGTTGTGACATAGCTTTAACAATAATTCTGCTTGCAGCTTGATATGATGATTTCATTCCATTTATTTGTGTGGTTCTTAGCACTGAATTTGGAGGAAAGGCAAAATAACTGTTTTGTTTCGTAGTGGCGTTTCAAATTGCCACTCTTCACAAGAGCTACCGTTTCTTGGCATATTAGGCACATTGGTTTGGTGCTGGGATGAACGCATATTTTTCAGTCCATTCAGCATGAGCATGCCATATTTTTCTACCAACTGCCTGCTGGCGAAAACTAGGCGACTAGCTACATTTATCTCACGGAGATACTGTAAAACTGGGAATGAGGTAGGGGCGGCTACGTGGCGTAGTGGGCAAGGCGCTCGCCACGAAATGCTGGAGACGTTGGGCTCGTCAGTTCGAGCCCAGCGCTCCACATTTGCTTTCAGTTTAGCTGGTCGACCGTACTAATACACATTGGCCGTATTAGGGGGCAGCGTGAGCCTCCCACGCGTTACTCCTCGCCACTGAGAGATCGAGCTGCGCAGGTGAAAAGATGCGACTGCTGTTACCTCAAGTACCGGAGGGGACTTGTGCTATGTATGACTTAGTCCACATTGCAGCCGGCTTGTGGGAGGCAAGAAACAGCGTCCGTGACAGGGGAGGGTTGAATTGGATGATACGAAATTGGGATGGGAGAAAATATAGAAAATGGGAGAAAAAGTGGATAAAAAAAAAACTGGGAATGAGGTTACTAGCTACAGTACACGCAGATTAGACTACCTGTAGATGCGCTGTCAACTCTCGCTCTGACTCGGCCCCGCTGAAAGAGACAACACTCATTCCGTGAAGACCCGCCCTACTCTGCTCTGATTCGCAGACTGTGGGTGGGGGGGGGGGGGGAGAAACGCTGACGGGATGCTGAATGTGATTGGACCAGAGTAGACAGACAGACACAGACAGGCAGAGCACCGCTTGCAGAGGAGACAGCGGAGAATTTCGAGAATGCCTGCCATACACACTGGATATATTTTCCTTCCACTTGGTATCACTCCGGAATCACGTTTCAACCAAGTCACTAACGTAACGTTGCTGTCATGAGCCTGCGCTATGGTAGCCTACAAGTGATAAAATAAATAAAACATCCAACTCGCACAACGACTCGGCAACAAGTTGCGCGCGGGCCGCACTAACACTAAACTTTGATGTCAAGTAAGGGGCCGCAAAATATCATCCAGCGGGCCGCAATTGGCCCGCGGGCCGCGAGTTTGAGACCCCTGCTCTACACCATACATACCTGAGACACTGCAGGAAGCATCATTTGACCTGAAGAAGGCCAACTCTCACATCAGGTAATATCAATCTACAGTAATACTCTGTCAACTTCATCCCTTTCAAAAACCAAAGTGAAAAAAAACCCACACTGTTTGCTGTTAGGGTGCCTGTTTTTAAACAGATCAAAATCTACCCCCCCCCCCCCACACACACACACACACACACACACACACACACATTACATAATAAGGACACAAGTGGATTTGAAATGGATTTGCGAGTTAGCACAGACTGAATGTGCTCTTTGAACAAAGCCAGATTACACCAAGCAGATAAAATCAAATCACCCTGGGTTGAATCAAGCCTGGTTACACAAGATAGGATCAGTCCCTGGAGAACACGGGGCAATAGTTCCTGGCATTATTCTGCAGTGGCTCTACACTGCGTGTAAACACAAAGGCTAAACAAACATTTGAAATGGATTCGCAACAGCCAGGAGGCTGAGTGTTGTCTCGTCACTGCTGAGGCAGTCATTTCTAGTCTATGATTAGGTACAGTATCTGCACTCACAGGGACATTTGAACCTCTGGGGGACAGGAGGGTGGTGGTCTGGTCACTGCCAGTAAAGAGGTGGACACATTCACATGCATGCACACACGCACCCCCCCCCCCGCCACCCCTGTCCCTGCCCAAGATTTACTGCATCAGTTTTAGTTGGCTATTAGGGTGGCCTGGTAGAAATAATAGGTGGACAACTTGGGCATGTGCTGACATTTTCATTTGGATGCGTTTTGCCTTGCTGTCTGGCACTTTATGTACCGTCTCTCTCCCACTCTCCTTTGCAACTGGCCTCTTAGTGCTGAGCCCTGGGTTGTCGTCGTGCACGCAGGCCTCTCCAGCTCATGGTGTGTTTGTGTTTGGGGTGTAGGCCTCTGTCCCCGACTAAGGATTTGTATAGTCGACTTTGATTGGCTAAAATTTGACGATAGTCGAGTGGTAGTCGACTACCCCCCCTGAATTATTATTATTTTTAATTTAACCTTTATTTAAGCAGGAAAACTGAATGAAAAAAATATATTAAAAATTATATATATATTTTTTGTGTGCATTCGACTAAGAGGTTGGCAGTCGACTACGGCTCCTTCGATCGATTAGTCGACTATTCGACTAATCGAGGTCAGCCCTAATGGGGTGTATATTCTAATTAATTAAAGCCTTATAGATTTGTTTTCATATCTGTTTAAATCATTGTATTATTATTATTATTATTTAGTTATTGTTGTTGTTATTAGTAGTAGTATTAGTAGTAGTAGTATGATTAGTATTATTATGGATGTTAACAACACGTGTTAACAAGAGAGAGACAAAGAGAAAAGAGACAAACACAGACAGAAGATGCTGCCAAGAGGCTGAACACATCTCACCTCTTCTACCTTCTAGCCCCAGAAGGGCTCCCCTTATCAAACCAGTGACTGCTCTGGTATTCATCAAATGGTAAATGGATAGATATAGGCCTGTTGTAAGTAAACATGTGGCATTATTAACGTTCACAATACACACAACAGCAATTCACACACACACAGATTGGCTGATCTCTTTCATTAGCCTGTAGTACTTCTTATGTCTCTTCCCTCATCCTACTGGGTTTGTTGGCCATGTAGGGGACCGTTCACCAATGGGTTCCCACCCACCTCTTTGAGAAACGGACCTGGGGTGGGTCCTGATTCTGGCACCCACTGGTCCCACGCCTCTCTGGCCAGAGTGGCGAACAGTAGAGCCATGGACAGAGCCACCACCCAGACCCTTCCCCTGGTGACCTTCCCCTCCCTGTCAAAGCTGGTCCTCAGGCTGCGGGTTAAGCTCTCCAGCTGGGAAGGGTTCAAGGAGTTCTTTCAAAATTGCCATATTGTCTCGAATATAAGATTAGAGCTGTTGCAGTGAAAAAAAACTGAGCCCAGTACGGACTGAGCAGGAGTTATAATTCATTCATTAATGTCATACTGCTACTTATATTGATACAAGAAATGTAAGTTGTGAAAAAAACAAAGCATACTCAATAATAAAATATTGAGTTTGGCATAGATTATAACATAAATTATATGCAAGATATTCCATTATTGATCCCCTTGGGGGAAATTTGGGTGTCATACAGTAGCAACATGGGGAGGGGGCGGTACAGGTATGGGCATTGGGCAGGGTAATAGTAGAAAGACATAAATATATGCAATGAAATTAGATCTGAATATATAAATATGAGAAAGATCATCAGTCATCATGGCAACGATTGAGGCTTTGAAGCCTCAAAGCACTTGGGTCAGCCACACTTACATGTTTGTCTATGTCTGTGTGTTATCACCGCCCCAGAAAAGACTTTCGTCTATACAAGCATGCGCTTGCCTCAGAGTGTAATACTTGTTGAGTCGTAACAGCGCGTGTCTCAGAGTGTAATACTTGTTGAGTCCTAACAGCGCGTGTCTCAGAGTGTAATACTTGTTGAGTCCTAACAGCGCGTGCCTCAGAGTGTAATACTTGTTGAGTCGTAACAGCGCGTGTCTCAGAGTGTAATACTTGTTGAGTCCTAACAGCGCGTGCCTCAGTGTGTAATACTTGTTGAGTCGTAACAGCGCGTGTCTCAGAGTGTAATACTTGTTGAGTCGTAACAGCGCGTGTCTCAGAGTGTAATACTTGTTGAGTCCTAACAGCGCGTGTCTCAGAGTGTAATACTTGTTGAGTCCTAACAGCGCGTGCCTCAGAGTGTAATACTTGTTGAGTCGTAACAGCGCGTGTCTCAGAGTGTAATACTTGTTGAGTCCTAACAGCGCGTGCCTCAGTGTGTAATACTTGTTGAGTCGTAACAGCGCGTGTCTCAGAGTGTAATACTTGTTGAGTCCTAACAGCGCGTTTGTTTCATAACAATGTACTCAAGCCTAGTAACAGACACAATATTTCTGACACTGGGAATGCATTCACTGAAGTCCATAGATGTCCCTAGATACCAAGAACATGCAAATGGACCTTGTAAAAGTGGAGCAATCTTCCATTTACTTAGGTATGTATTTTAGGCGGATTTTCAGAAAATAGTGCTCGGGCCTAAGGTTAAAGGCCTCTCTTTTCACATGAAGATGGCCTTGTGGCAAAGAACGCCCATCCATTTAATAGTAATCACAGTTAGTATTGCTTTACCATTGACATGTAGTTTAATTGAACAAAGTAATGCTGATCTGTGATACATAGATGGTCTTTCCTGCAGGGGTGGGAATGGGCACTGGCAGGAAGTCAGAGACCTAACAACTGAGCTTTGAAAGCTCTCTTTTGAGGATTTATTATCCTAGGTAAGGAGACACCAGGGCCCTCATTTATCAATGGTGCGTACGCACAGATATGTGCGTAACCCGTGTGTACGATCATTTCTAAGCAAAGTGTGGGATTTATCAATTTGAACGTGTGCTTGACTTTGTGCGTATATATACGCACAGCTCTGACCATGCGTACCTGGCGCCCAGCGGTAGAATATGAAGACTGCAGACGGACAGCATTATGCTTTCATTCGTTTCATGCATTAGTTTCAACAATGACGTGTTTTGTATGACCCGTAATCAGTGGCGAATCCTCCTGGAAGCCAAGGGAAGCCAGGCTTCCCCATTAAAATATGAACAGTAAAAAAATAAAAATCTAAATACAAATTTAAATAAACAATAAAAATAAAGTTTACAATAATAATAAAAAATCTTAATTTTTCATCTCTGTGCTATAATATTTGTGTGTGTGTGTGTGTGTGTGTGTGTGTGTGTGTGTGTGTGTGTGTGGAGCCATACTGTATATTCTGCCGTGTCATATCATACTGTTTGTTGTTTATTTAAACGGATCCCCATTAGTGTTATTGTGTTGATGGGGTGGCGCCGACTCGCCAAGTCATACTGTACTGGTCTGCTTGTGTTTGATATACATGTATGTTCTGCCATGTCAGCAATATCTTGCAAGACGCTGAGAAACGCTCCGAGGGCGACATCAGGCCATTCATTAATTTCAACCTATAGAACCTAAATGATCTCTCTCTCTCTCTCTCTCTGTCTCTCTCTCTCTCTCTCTCTCTCTCTCTCTCTCTCTCTCTCTCTCTCTCTCTCTCTCTCTCTCTGATTCATAATCAAACCAGACCTCCTGCAGGCAACCACTGTGTGTGTGTGTGTATATATATTTGTGTTGTGTGTGTGTAATATTCAGAAAGAGAGGAAGAGAGAGAGCGAGGGAGGGAGAAATATATAATATATATTATTTGGCTTAAATATGAAAAAAAAATATAAAAAAAGAAATTATTAATAAAAAAATATTTTATAATATTTTTTTGGCATCCTCTGTTATTTTACCCACGCGACGCCACTGCCCGTAATTCACTATAGTTCATTGTAAAATAGCGACATTAGTGTAATTATTGTCAAACCCTAAATAGCATGTGGAATCGGTATTTCCAAATGAATTCAGCCTGGTTCATAGCGTTATTATAGGAATACTTCTCCGGTGTGCGCTCAGATGTTTTCAGAGATATAGGGCATGTCTATTTGCAGAGAGAGAACATAATAATATTAAGTAGAGTTCGCTACCCGAGACACATTCTCCTTGATTTGTACCGCAATTTGAGATCCACATTGGAGCATGGAGCAAAACGCAGTGTTGGATGTCTAATTTCCCCAACCCCACCAACTACATACAGTATCCATATATAAATAACAGGAGGCCAAGAGAGGATTTTACGCCAGGTTACCCAACATCATCGGAGCAATATATAGACTGTACCCATGTAGCTTTCAAAGCTCCATCAATAAACAAATCCAGTAATGTGAACGGGATTCCACTCGGTCAATGTACAGATAATCTGCAATGCGCATTTTGGCTGATAATGTGCCGGTGGCCGGAGTCTCATTCAGGCCTAATTGTATTTAATTCAATTGTAATGTTATTACTGGGGTATCTTCTATAATTAAAACATCACTTAAATGCAGTTCAGGGTTATCCACTGAAGCCATAATGACTCTGACCAGAACCACAGGCTCACAAGCGCACAATGCGTGATTTTGTTCCGTAGCCTATGTTTGCGGATACGCTCTCTGATTGGCTAGCCGCGTACAGCGAAGACCCTCTCTGATTGGTTTAGCGCCGAAGGGGCTCTTCCGCCTTGTACATATATATTCCCTGCTTCAAAGTGGTTATGCTTTGGCCCTCTTTCGAAGTGGGTTATGCTTAGAGTTAGGGTTAGGGTTAGGGTTAAGGTTAAGGTTAAGGTTAGGGTTAGGGTTAAGGTTAGGGTTAGGGAACAACATATCAATTGTTGTTGAATATGCGGAAGAGACCCTTCGGCGCTAAACCAATCAGAGAGGGTCTTCGCTGTACGCGGCTAGCCAATCAGAGAGCGTCTCCGCAAACATAGGCTACGGAAAAGAATCACGTGTGCACAATAGGCATTGTAGAGCGCAGAGTTGGCCTGCTGAAATTGATTTCATTTCAGTCATTACAGTGCTTAATGTCGGGTCAGCTTGTCATTTATTTCTGTCAATGTGCTGGTTCTGTAGCACTAGGACTGGGTCAGTCAACATCCTTGGCTCCCGGCGCACCGAAGATAGTCTGCACGCTCCCTCCTCCTCAGCAGAGTTGTCTGTGAACTTGGCAACTTCATTGGATTGATTTATTCTCTAAAAATATCTATAATCATACGATTAAATATTGTTTAAAATAAAACGCTAAATACTATTATTCTGTGACTGTGTGTCATGTTTCCAAATAAGATTGTTCACAACGGGAAATGCTGTATACGTTCAATTTGTTGGTTAGACCTCGGTGATCAATCTAGCTTGTGAAGTTTCTCAGAGCTCGGGTTAGACCATTATTTCACATCCCATGGGGGTGTTTCATGACCATATATGGATAATCGTGCACGAGCATAGACGTTAAGAACAAATGGTATTTATCAACACGGAGTGTGCGTAGGACCTGTGCACGCACGCTTGATAAATCCCGATTTGGCCCTGCACTATGGGTGAAAATGATACACAGCTCTCTGCGCTCCACACATTTCTAAAACAAACAAACAAACAAACCTTTCCATTGTAAACAATGAGGAAAATATGCTAGCTTGAAACCTAGCTAACCTAGCAACCAAGGTTCCCACCTTTCACATGGTATATACAGTGTGATCATGATTTCTGTTTATGGGTTCATTTTCAGTCGCAGAACTTTATAACAGGATCACACTTAGTTCCCAACTTCCCAATCCATCAAACAGATGATATTTCAGGATTTCCCCGAAACAAGCAGAGAATAAAACCACAAGCTCATATATCCACACAAATGAACATACGCACACACTCACACAGAAACACAAATACACAAATAAAGAACATGCGTAGGCTCCTGATAAGCTGATCTCTACCTTGAACAAGAGCCATGAGCTTCAACGCCGTCAGGCTGATGAGAAAAGAATAGGAGGATTACAATTTGCTACACACACACACACACACACACACACACACACACACACACACACACACACACACACACACACACACACACACACACACACACACACACACACACACACACACACACACACACACACACACACACACACACACACACACACACACACATACACACACACACACACACACACACGCACACACGCACACACTCAACCACAAGCTTAGTGTAACCAGACGCCAGCCCACCATGCAAACAGTAATCTAACGCTAACAGAACTGTCAGCTGTGCGATACCTTTAATTTAATACCCTCACACATAACCCACTCACTGGCGTACAAACAAATAGAGAGCATGTGTGGCACAGGGAGCCCTGCTGATGCTGAACTATTGAATAGAGGCCTTGCATAGAAATGTTTGTAACCACTGGTGGGCCTAATTTAGTGATAGAGTAGGTAAAACACCGGAAACGCCTTATTTACAAATGTTTATATGATCCAGTAATAAGATACCAGATTATTATGTTTTTATTGATATATTTCTCATAGACCAACACATAGCAAAATTGCATTCATAGATATAAAACTATACCTGCATTGCCATGTACAAAATAATGGTTGCTATGTTACATGCAGCTGTGCTGGCCATGTACAAAATAATGGTTGCTATGTTACATGCAGCTGTGCTGGAAGAAAGAAAGAATAAAAACTTAAGTTGTAACCAAAAGACCTTACAAGGCCCATTTGATAAATAGTTATTATTGCAGACATCTTGAATGCAGGATTGGATTACGGTATAATTAAGGATTGGGTTACGGAAGGGAAGTAAAACCCTTTTTGTCATGTATTTTGTCTCCAACGTGTGTCAAATCACAGAAAATTCAGGCTGTAGAAGTAAAGCTTAGTCAAAATAGGTAAAAGGTAATTGGCAGTCTTATAAGTTATTAATGTGTTCTTGTTGAGCTGTGGCTCAAGAGCAGTGTGTATAGGAAACAGGACACTTCCTGACCTGACGGGGTCATGGAAGACACCAACGGGAAGCTGGAAATAGGCACCCAGATGAAACGAGGGCAGAGAGGCAGCACCAGAGTGTGCCCCAGCCCCTGCAATGTTCAAGTTTCAAGTTCAAGTTTCTTTAATAGTTGTCATACAGAAGTACAGAATACTTTTATACAAAATGCTTCTTTCTGTTACGCTCCAGAGACTGTGCTAGACAAAAAGATAAGTATGAAATAAAATAAGTATAGCATGTAAAAAAAGAAGTCACGTACATAGGCACAAGTGTTAAGTATAATTAAGCATTACATCACGCGCAGGAGTGGTTTGTGACCAATAAACCATGCCTAGGGGTGGTCGTTAGACCCCCCTAGGCATGGTTTATTGGTCACAAATCACGACTACAAGTGGTGTAAAGCTTTTATACAACTGCCAGATTCATCCAACCTTATTTCTATACAATAAACACACATTAATCGAAGATTTATTGAAAAAACCATCCGCCAGAAAAAGTTGTTCCCACAACTACAAAAAAGACAAGTTGCCTCCATGTGGAAGCAGCTTGAAGTGCATCCAACCAAACTAACACATCCAACTGTGTATTATTGGAATGATTGAGAGAAGTTGCCTCATGTGGAAGCAGCTTGAAGTGCATCCAACCAACTAACACATCCAACTGTGTATTATTGGAATGATTGATTGAACATTTTATTACCAGATGCAGAATGGGTACAATACAGTACGGCTCAATACACACAATTGTTAAGGGAATGCAGACCTACTTTCCATAGAACTTCATTCTTAGATGCTTCTATATAAAGTAGGTAAAACAAATTAAAACGTTTTCTTTGCCCTATAGGAAAAAAACGTTTTCTTCGCCCTATTTTTTTATTTATTTCTTTTAGCCTAAACTTAACCAGTTGGAAACCAGGGGTACAGTAATAAAATTAGCAATCAACCAATCAATCAATTCAATAGACCATGCTCACTTAAAACAGCGCTGCTTCTCTCTCAGTCTGACTCCCCCGCTGTTGCAGACAGGAGTGTGTGTGTGTGTGAATGAATGAATGAAAACTTTATTAACAGATTGCAGAATGGGTACAGTACAGTACAGCTCAATACATACAATTGTTAAGGGGATGCAGACCAGAGAAAGACTTTCGTCTTGTTTACATCAGGGTCCCCCATTTTCAATTCATTGTAACATATATGACATACATGACATACAGATAGACAGTACTGCTCCATCTATACATTTATGACATACCAGATTTGCAATTACAGTACTGTTTGTGATACAAAAAGAGTCCAGAAAGAAAAGAGTATATACATTAGGCGTGGAAACTGTACATTGGATTGGGTAGGTGGGGGTGGGGGGGGACTGTGCATTGGAGGTGGTTGGGTGGGGGGGGGTTGGTTAGGAGTGGGGGGGGGGGGGTTCGTTAGGAGTGGGGGGGGGGGGGGGGTTGGGTAGGGGGGGGGGGGGTTGGGTAGGAGGGGTGGGTGGGGGACACTGTACAACTGTACAAACAACACTGTACATTGGATTATTGACAATACCATACTTGTGTGTGTGTGTGCGTGTGTGTGTGTGTGTGTCACAGTGTGTGTGTGTGTGTGTGTGTGTTTGTGGGTACGCCAGCGTCGGACAGTGAGAGAGAACGCTGCAGTCAGTAGAAAGTAGGAAGGAAGAAATTTAAATCAATCAATTAATCAATCAATCAATCCGCGATTTTTCTTTTGTTCTAGATTTACTCAAGACCCATCAATTACATCATCCAACATTGTTTAAAGGACTAACACATTCCCCTTGACAGAATCGCTTCATATTTAGTCGTTATGGTGCTTTCAACATAACCATTTGTTGTCCGCGATCTTGTTTTCTCCCGGAGTGAGCCGGGGAGTGATATGTGATTCGGTTGTGGGCGGGTCCTGAGCCCAGGACCGTGGATTGTTGCCAATAAAGACGTGTAAATGGCCAATCAGAATCGAGAAATTTGCATGCCGTTGTATAAGTACATATATACAATGTTCAATGCAGAATAGAAGTAACTGAGTTACCATACAATATACTATGCAATATACTAATATACAATATACTATATAGTGCAAAGCAGAAATGGGATGAGGTACAATTTAGGTACAATTTACAGTAGGTGTACTGAGGTATGGGTTGTAGTGCAAATTCTTTGCCAATAAATATAAAGTGTGTCTAGGTGTTCTAAAGTGTGGAGAGTGGGTGCTGCAGTGTGTTGTTTGTTTAAAGTGAGTGTGTGCGTGTGGATGTGTGTGCTGTGAGTGCATTTGATGGTTGTTGCATAGTGTTATTGTTCGTTGAGCAACCTGATGGCCTGGGGATAGAAGCTTCTTCTGAGTCTTTCTGTGCTTGCCATGAGACTCCGGTATCGCTTGCCTGACCGCAGCAGTTCAAAGAGGCAGTTGTTTGGGTGGCTGGAGTCCTTGATAATTATCTTAGCCTTACCCCTGCACCGCTTGTTGTAAATGTTCTGGAGGGTGGGAAGCCCCCCTCCAATTGTGCGCTCGGCTGAACGGGCCACTCTCTGTAGTCTGCTACGGTCTTGTGCGGTGCTATTCCCAAACCAAGCGGTGATATTGCCAGTCAGGATATTCTTTATGTTTGAGCAGAGACAGTTTCAGGAGACCAGAACGGAGATCATCAACAAGGACGATCTGATCACCATGAGTCAACTAAAACATGGTAAACAGGAAAATGAGGAACTCTGAGAACAATCCAGCACCCAGGTCTTGGCCTGTTGATCGGCCTCCCTGGGCAGCTGCAGCAGGAGTGACCCTGGGGTCATGGGATAGTGGGGTCATGGGGTCATGGGGACGTGGACGACGGCGGAGAAGGAGGTCTAGCTTTCACTCCCAGGTCACAGAAGAAGAGAAGTACAGCTGGTGCCAGCGGCCACATCAACTTTAATGTGTTGTTTCAAATGTGTATAATTGCTACAGTAACTGTACACCATTGATTAGTAGTATTAGTAGTATGTTAATTCACTTGAGTTGTTTTACACTCTTGGGAGTGTAAAAAGGGGGGACTGTTCGAATATTGCAGGTTTTATGCTAATATAAGACTATCCATAAAAGTATCTACAGTTTCTATAATCTACCATATCTGTCTGTCTGTCTGTCTGTCTGTCTGTCTGTCTATCTATCTATCTATCTATCTATCTATCTATCTATCTATCTATCTATCTATCTATCTATCTATCTATCTATCTATCTATCTATCTATCTATCTATCTATCTATCTATCTATCTATCTATCTATCTATCTATCTATCTATCTAGCTATCTATCTATCTATCTATCTATCTATCTATCTATCTATCTATCTATCTATCTATCTATCTATCTATCTATCTATCTATCTATCTATCTATCTATCTATCTATCTATGGTGCAACACTTACCCCAGCCATCTCAAGAAACTTGAAAGTTTACAAAAGAAAATACTACGAGTAGTGTCATGGACCGGTCCGGTTTTAATACGCCCTCACGTCCTTTGGTCCATCACTTTGGTCTCCAGCCCAGGAGTTCAAAATGTTTAATCCCTATTGATTGATTGATTGATTGAACATTTTACAGTAATTAACAGATTGCAGAATGGGTACAATACAGTACAGCTCAATACACACAAGGGGATGCAGACCAGAGAAAGACTTTCGTCTTGTTTACATCAGGGTCCCCCATTTTCAATTCATAATGAGTTGAAATGAATGAATACAAATCTGATCCAATCAGATAGGGATTACAAGTTTTGAACTCCTGAGCCCTAGGCTTGCTGATTTTAATGTACACAAAAAAGGCATCAATTATGTATTAAGTTGTAAATAACATGAATCACAGACTGTCTGAGCTTGTCCCAGTCTGCCGTCCACTGCACATCCATAACACAAGAAATAGGCATCTTATCTTTGGCAAGAGGAGAAAACTC
Source organism: Notolepis coatsorum (assembly GCF_963971535.1). Classification (NCBI taxonomy): domain Eukaryota; kingdom Metazoa; phylum Chordata; class Actinopteri; order Aulopiformes; family Paralepididae; genus Notolepis; species Notolepis coatsorum. Next base: position 134,272,559 of record NC_140165.1, on the reverse strand, counting down.
AAATGTGCCAGCAGCCTAAGCATAGCATGCAGGGGCCCGCAGATCTGGAACCAGCTCGACGAAACTGTCCAAATCCATCTCAACCTTCAAAAAATCACTGAAAGAGGAATTGCTGAAATCATATCTCTAAATAGAATCCATAATTAGGAATATTAATTGTCTGTATTTATGTATCTATGTTGTATGTATGTTAGTAGGTAGGTGTGTAAGCCTACCCACGTTGTGTGTCTTTGTTTGTTTATATTTGTGATGAGGCTCCCTCCACAAGCTTTAAATAGCTTCTTGGGAGACCTGGCACACGCTGCACACAATCTCCACGATGATGTTCTCACATGAAGATATCTATATGTAATATATCGTGTGTGGTATATCTATCTATCCATCCATCCATCCATCTATAATTCCATATTGTAAATGACTTAAACAAGTGTGTACAATACAAACAGTTATTTACTGTGTTGGCCCTGTATTCTGATGTGTGCACACAGGGAATATCAAATCCATAGGCCTACATTCTTGTCAGGAGACAAGAGTCTGTGTTCTAACAATGTTGAGCTCAGTTGTAATCCAATCCTACCTAGCTGACCAATACCTTTTCCCTATTTGGTTTTGTGTCAGTCTCATTTCTCTAATCCTATTTCTGAAGATGCATTTCCATTGGCTAATGGACGAGATATAAGTCACTTGTTACTTTCTGCTCTTGGCAGAATCTAGAATGTCTGCCCGTTGAAAATGACCACATTTCAACGTATTGTATACCTGTCTGTAACTTATGCTGATTAACTTCTTGGAATAAAACCATTGAAAGATGTTCTATCTTTCATTATTGGATATGATTGACCATGACAATTTGGATATTGAATATAGTCAGATATACGAGTCAAATTGGGTGAAGGCCCGACTGGATTATTTGACAATTTATAAATGAGGATTATTTCACAATTTGGATGGAATACTTTACACTAACATGCAGATGGATAGCTTTCTACTGAATGCACAGAGAGGCAATTGGTATCTATCTTCTTGTCTGACTCTGGAGAAGACAGTAATGGCATGTCCCATAATGTCAGCATGTTTCTTTAACTTGTGGAGGTAAGCAGCGATTTCAGAGACAAACAAACACATTTTCTTTACTGAAAGTGTGATTATGACATCAAGTACAATTTCCCTGCACTGAGACGTCAGGTCTGAGACTTGAGTGTCTATCGTAATAGTTAATGTACTTCCTCATTAGTTCCTATTCACTGGAGTATATGGGTACTTAAAGTGTTACTCCTGATTCTAATTGTAATGAGTATACTGTATAGCAGCTGCAGTGATGATGCTCTTGAAAACTACCCTTTCCGTTTATTCCAAGGATTTTAAAGATTGACTTTGTGAACCTGTAAACGTTTATTATTTCTAAAATATCATCATGAGTCAACTGATCAATCAATACACAAAGCTCCTGTGTGAAGTGACCAACTTTACCTCCACTTTACCTCCACTACAGAGCTTTCACAATGTTGTGTCTAGGTCCACAATCATACAGTTTGAAGCCATAAATATCTCAGAGAGGCAGGTAGCTAATCAGAGCATATCTAATCACATCTAGCTAATCACAACATGCTGGTAACTAGGTTATCTAGAGAAAACATGTTAAAACAGCACTTTCCTGCAAACATAATCATCTTTAAAAGGTATCTTTAATGCCATCAAACAGCGACCTCTATGCAAGATCCCTGCTTTGTTTACTTTTGTGTTTTGGTCTGACACATGGGTTGGAGTTTAGTAACGTATTATACTGTGAATAATCTCCAGACCTAAATCTTAAGATTACAGATTCTACCTTCACCTGACTGCTTCTGTAAACCCCTTAGATAAACCAGTTAGTAAACTTGACAAACTGAAAAAGGAAATGCAGAACTGCTGGAAGACAGAAACATCCCCCGTCACTAAAAACCCATAACCATCAGAATTCCTCTCTAACATCTGTTAGGGAAACATTAGTTTCAAGTTTCTTTAATAGTTGTCATACAGAAGTACAGAATACTTTTGTACAAAATGCTTCTTACTGTTGCGCTCCAGAGACTGTGCATGACAAGATAAGTATGAAATAAAAACATAGTAAAAATTAGAAGAAAAAAAAAGAGGTCACAGTGTTCAGTTTAGACATATGTACAATGTTCGTAGACGTAGTTACCATACAATATACAATACTGTGCAGTGTACTAATATACAATACTATATAGTGCAAGGCATAAATGGACAAGGTGCAGTTTAGGTACAATTCACAGTAGGTGTACGAGTTGTAGTGCAAATCCTTTATCAATAAATATAAAGTGTAAGTGTGTTTGTGTGATCTAAAGTTAGTTATTAGTCATCTACTTGTGAAGGAGAGGCTCCTTCCTGTGGAACTAACACATGTTTTATTGTATATTTATGCACATTTGTTTTGTCCGGTCTGTATTTCAGTAATATTATTTATTCATACATTTCCATAATTCAGTACTAATATAATCAAAACACACCTGTCTTTAACTCATTCAGCGCCACGGGTCTGTAAGTCAATGGGGTGCTTTGTTCACTTGTGAGTGCTTAAAATTAGGGATGCACCGATATGAAAATTTGCCACCGATACCGATTGTTCAACTAACACAATCGGCCGATACCGATACCGATATTTGTGGCATAAAAAATATAAACATTGTACTTTTTAAAATTAATTTTTTTTATGAAACTACTGTATATTTGTATGTCTCTAAATGTTTTGATGAATTGAAAATGGAGGACCCTTATGTAAAAAAGCTGAAAGTCTTTTTCTGGTCTTCATCCTCCAGTCCACTGAGCTGTACTGTATTGTACCCATTCTGCAATCTGCCAATAAAGTTATCAATCAATCAATCAATCAGACAAATGCATAGAAAAGCTCCCACCATAACCATATAACAATGATTGTTTATGAAAATGTTTTAGCCCTATGCTTGACTATTATTTTAGCCATGGCAACAAATAAAATAATAATAATAAAATGAATAAATAAAATATTAAATAAATAAATAGGCTACACGTCTCTCTTTTTGTGTTACAAATTGTGGTCACCGATATGAACATAGGCCTCTTTACTTACTTAAAAAAAGGAAACATCAAGAAATATGTTTATGGTATTAATTCCACCATGCCATGGTGCACTATTATATCTCTCAACCAAAGCAATTTTGATTGACAGTCGATTCTGTCAATTACGTCACACCGCTTGCACCCGCCTCCTACTGTTCTTACCACCAATCGGCAAGCGCGTATTCGTTTTTTACTTCCGGAATGTCCGCCATTGATTTTGACGAGAGCTCACAACAAAGCTACTAACGTTAGCTCCCCGGGGCCAACGAGTAGATTACCAGCGCTCCGCAGGATGACTAAACGAGGCATAATGATTTTACTGCAACAAATGTTATAATAAAAGCCATTCCATACATCTGTCTGATTGAAAACTTTATTAACAGACTGCAGAATGGGCACAACTCAGCACAGGCTGAGATATGAACGAGTAATGCTTGCTATCTATCTAGGTCGTCCTCGGACGTTGCTATGGTCCGGTAAACACGCTGATGCTATTCAACGTGTAACTATATAACGTTAATGCCACAAAACGAATGCCTTTGTTAATCATAAGTAGTAACTTTGATGCAGTAGCGTGTGTGTGTGTGGGGGCGGCGTTGTGCAGGTCGCTTGACTGAAACTTTTTTCAAAGTTTGAACGTGTGGGCCAGATTGACGCGACACAAATAGATGGATATTTATCGGCTACTGCCATCGGCACATTTGAGCTTACCGATGGCAGTCAACAAGGCACTTATCGGCCGATACCGATACCCGACCGATATATCGGTGCACCCCTGCTTAAAATATATTTCATATTATAGCTATGGGTCTAATACACCCATCGATTGTCAGTGAGTTGCTTCCAGTCAACATGCACAAAAAAAGGCCACTGTACAGCCACAATCACAAAGCACACCTCTATGCCTGGGACTGTCTGTCTTTTTTTTTTCTCTTTTCCTCAACTCCCACATTCTATACATACATATGACTGTACATATAGAGAGTGTAACGCCGCATCACACACCCCTACAGAAAGAAAATGTGCCCTATTAAAACAGCCTGAGATGCTGAGACAATAAGATGCTCCATTAGCAGCTGCCTCAGGCCATGAACAGCGCTCTCATGTGCGTGTGCAGCTAGGTGGTGTAGAATGTTACAGTGGAAGAAAGGAGTGCAGGCTAGGCGGCCGCCTGGCCCAGTAATGAGGTCTCTTTGGTCTGATCTGTCATCAGTGTTATGAAATAACTGGATGAGATACAGGGCATGACTTACTCCTCTTAGTTATTACAGCAACACGTCCTGATGAGGGTGTTCATGGCGGTGATCGTGGTAATGAGTCTCTTGATGAATGCACAGTACTCCTAATTAAGAATCCCCCTCCTTTGGAAAGACCATCACAGCACTGTTCCTCCATAGATAAACACCCACACCCTAGACCCCCCCTTACCCCATTCCCTTATGCACATACATACACACATGCATGCATGGGCACACATGAGTACATACACCCACACCCACAACCTGTGAATGAACTCATGGCTCTGATATGTATTTATGCTTTTGTTTTATTCTGTGACTCTTGTATTGTGTGCTTCACATGGTTCCTGGTATCAGAAGTATATCAGTTTTGGGGAAACTATCTTAGCCTGGTATTGGACTGATATCTGATACCAGTATTGGTCTTGGTGCATCCGTACCTGCAACCAAGCTGAGTTAATACACAATAATTTGCATTCCAGTAAGGCATGAGACAGATTGCCTTGACAGGTTGTTGGCTGGTTGACAAAAACTGCTGAAAGATAAGGCGAGGTCTGGGAATGTGTGTGTGTGTGTGCGTGCGTGCGTGCGTGTGTGTGTGTGTGTGTGTGTGTGTGTGTGTGTGTGTGTGTGTGTGTGTGTGTGTGTGTGTGTGTGTGTGTGTGTGTGTGTGTGTGTGTGTGTGTGTGTGTGTGTGTGTGTGTGTGTGTGTGTGTGTGTGTGTGTGTGTGTGTGTGTGTGTGTGTGTGTGTGTGTGTGTGTGTGTGTGTGTGTGTGTGTGTGTGTGTGTGTGTGTGTGTGTGTGTGTGTGTGTGTGTGTGTGTGTGTGTGTGTGTGGGTTTGGAGGCAGACAGGAAAAGGTCAAAGAAACAAGATGAAAGATTGTCCAAGATTATGGCCATTTTGGAGCCTGGAAGGTCATGAAAACAACCACATCTGATAAACAAATACAAACAAACAGTGGTGAGAGAAGGCAGCACAAACAATGTGTGATGGCAATGCAACATGAAAGTGGTGCCTGACCAGATCTGACAACCTCCAACATGCACACACATGCATTACATACAAGCTGGTATTATCCTTTCATTTTCCTGTGATTATTAGAGAGTTGATTGATTGATTGAAAACTTTATTAACAGATTGCAGAATGGGTACAGTACAGTACAGCTCAATACATACAACTGTTAAGGGGATGCAGACCAGAGAAAGACTTTCGTCTATACATTTATGACATACCAGATTTGCAAATACAGTACTGTTTGTGATACAAAAAGAGTCCAGAAAAGAGAGTATTGACGTAGAAACTGTACATTGGAGGAGGTTGGGTAGGTGGGGTGGGGTTGGGGGGGGACTGTACATTGGAGGTGGTTGGGTGGGTGGGGGGGGGGGGGGGGGGGTTGGGTAGGAGGGGTGGGTGGGCGGGGGACACTGTACATTGGAATATTGACATACTTGGTCATTTACTGTACATTGGAGGGGGTTGGGTTAGGACATTTACAGGGGCCAGTTTCGAATTGCAGTCTCCCGTAGGTGTTCTTTGAGAGAGTTTTTGAAAGTGGGTAGTCATTCACATTCCTTTACAGCTTTGGGTAGGGTGTTCCACATTGATGTGGCATAATTGCGAAACGTGTTTAGTCCCTTGTTTGAGCCGAATCTGGGTTTAACATGATTTGTGGAGCTCCCTCTGGTGTTGTGATCGTGGTATTCACTGACCTTTGGGAAGTATTTTGACATGTACATGGGTACCTTGGTCGTGTAGTGTATCTTGTAGACCAGGCCCATTGCAAGTTGCTGTACTCTGTCGTCTACTCTAAGCCATCCTAGGTTGTCAAAGTGGGCAGGGGTGAGGTGGGTTCTAGGAGTAAGGTCAAGCAGTAGTAATTTTGTTTTTAGCGCCTTTGAGGTGCTTTGGTACCCTTGAATGAGTGCTCCTGCCAGAGTCTTCAGGGTATTCTTGTTTACCAGTGAGGAGATCCGGTACAAGAATCGAGTTCGTTGGTTGACTTTTTTTTATTACATTGGATGCCATTTTGTCACAGGAAAGATTTGCCTCTAGGATGGAACCCAGGTAGGTAATTTCTTCTTTCCTTGTGACAATAATTGTCACCCACTGTAACTGAGAAGCCGTCGGTCTTGCTGAGTTTGTTATTTGAACCGAAGAGAATGGACTCTGTTTTGCCCATGTGTAATGATGATAGTTTGTTATCAGCGAGCCATATGCAGATTTTGCCTAGTTCCGAGCTGAGGGTTTTTTCAACCTGTAACTTTCTCTTTCTCTTGTCAGAGACCAGCAGGGCTGAGTCGTCCGCAAACAGGAACAAGTTGCAGTCACAAGCTGACGACATGTCATTTGCATAAATTAGGAACAGTAGCGGTCCTAGTATGCTTCCTTGTGGAACACCACAGCTCACTGTGAGGGGGGGGGATAGGGTACCGTTTACCTTCACCATCTGTTCTCTCCCCTCCAGGTAGGATTGCATCCAGCTCACTGATAAGACTATCAAAACCAATTGCTTTTAGCTTGTCAATCAGAATGGTGTGATTGACAGTGTCGAAGGCCTTTTGTAGGTCCAGCATGACCATGCCGCAGTATTTGCCCGCGTCCACCTCTTGTTTGATGTGGTTGTTTAAATAGAGAAGGCATGTGTCAGTGGAGTGGGATGTTCTGAAGCCAGATTGGAAATCGTAGATTAGATTTTTTTCCGCTGGGTACCTTTCGACCTGTTCGTATAAAAAAATGTCCATGACTTTCGAGATGGGGGTAAGGATAGAAACAGGGCGGTAGTTGCCTGGGTCTAATTTACTGCCTTTTTTTTTTTGGAAGAGAGAGAGAGAGAGAGAGAGAGAGAGAGAGGAGAGAGAGAGAGAGAGAGAGAGGAGAGAGAGAGAGAGAGAGAGAGAGAGAGAGAGAGAGAGAGAGAGAGAGAGAGAGAGAGAGAGAGAGAGAGAGAGAGAGAGAAGAGAGAGAGAGAGAGAGAGAGAGAGAGAGAAAGAGAAATAGGCTGATTGGTCCCAGACAAGTTGTGTTTATCTATAGACCATCTATCTATGTTTATAAGCAACATTCCAATGAATAAGAGCTAGACCAAGCACACACCACTGTTACCTCAGCTCCACTAATGAGCACCCAGAGAGGGCGGGACGACACCTTGGCAGCCTTGCAGACCATGAAGCCTATTTAAGGATGGAGAGGAGGAGGAAACCCTCCTGAGTGTAAAACAGAGAAAAAGAGAGTGACAGAGAGAGTGTTGAGGGAGGAAGGCTGATAACAAATAAGAGAAGGGTGAAGGAAGGGTATAGAATCTTTCACAAATTAGTGTAAATAAAAAATAATAACCCCAAGGCTCTGTCTTAACACCCCCCCCACACACAGGTATCTGTTAAGCTCAAACTGAGTAAACACAGCTATTCGATGCTCCAAGCCATTGGAGGGAATAATTGATGAGAAAAGAATGAACAGTTTTTGACAAAGAAAACAGACATCCTCAACTTCTCATCAAGCAAAGACAGAAATGCTCACTCACTCACACGCACACATACAGCTAAGGGGAAAAATTGCAACATTCAAAGGCCCTTTGTTTATGTGAGCAGTGAGCTATAACAACAAACGTTTAGCTCTGTACCTTGAGGCTTATGTAGAGATAAAACTAATAGCCAATCATCACTCAGAATGCCACAAAGAAGCTCACGATACACAATGGGACTTTTATGCTCAAATGCTAAAAAGCCAAATACAATCATGTATTGTTAAGCCTAGAGCCTTAAATTATATCAGTAGCTTTATGCTGAAGGAAATTGGCACTGAAAACCCACCTACTTGTTAGATAGATTGTTTAGTTTACTCTATAAATACAAGAAACAAAACAATAATTTATCAGCACATATTTAATAAACCAAAACAGTTTTTAAGGTCACAGTGAGGCTGCTGTTCTGGTGCTGCTGCTGTTCTAACAGTATCAAGGGTCTGTGTCAGCAAGAGCTGTCCGAGGTGCTGAACTGGACAGCCACTTTGGAGCCTCGATGATGTACATCCCTGCGTGAACGGTGGAGGCTGCATAGCCATCTGCCACTCTCAGAGCCAAGTTCCGCAGATAGTTTGTAAAACGTCCTACTGGTGCCTCATCTTTAAAACTCATGGTTTGTTAAGGAAAAACAACAACAATAACCAAATGCTGCCAGCCTGCCCCTCGCCGGAAGAATGTAGGATGAAGCTGCAATTATTCTCTGACTGTTACTGCTAAAGCTTCCAAGCCCCAAATTAGGAAAAGGTATTCGGGATAGTAGTAAAACAACCGCTAGTTCAGCTCAGCTGCCAGAGTAATCTTTGAAATGTACAGTATTCCGGCTCCCCAGCACCATATCATTACAGTCCGTCTAAAACCTCACTTTTACTCCTGATTCATCTTTAATGCCAAGGAGTGCAGGCCAGGTACAATGCAGGGCAGCAGGGTTCCAACAGCTATAATTACTTTCAACTTGGAAGAGGGCTTCCCTTACAGTATAGCCATCAGTCATGCCATAAGCACTGTCAGTGCACGTCTCACTCCAATTTCAATGGCGCTGGAGGGAGGAGAGCACAAAGAAAATGTAAGCTAGACTTGAACTCTCAAATGACCTACCTAAACTGACAACCGACCATGTGCTCCAAATGGCCCAGCGCTCCAAACGGACACTTCACTAGTATAGTTAAAGTGATTTATTCTTCTTGCCAACGTTAGATTGCCATGATTGTCACATAGATAATGTATCTAGCTCAAGACAATGTGAGAGAGAGAGGGAGAGAGAAAGAGAGAGAGAGGGAGAAAAAGAGGGAGAGAGCGAAGATAGAAAGAAGGGGAGCGAAAGAGAAAGAGAGAGGGACAGAGAGGGGGGGACAGACGAGAGAGTGATGGGGAGAGAGAGGGAGAGAGGAGGGGGGAGAAAGAGAGAGAGAGATAGAGAGAGAGAGGGCCATCTAGAGGGCCGTCTTAAAGGGGAACTATTTTACTATTTCTTTCACTATTTGGGCACTTTTACACAATTCCTGTGAGTCTATGGAACACCTCTGTACATTTATTTTATTTTTTATTCATTGTTTTGTATTTCTAATCAAGTCCTCAAAAACAGCATTTTTCTACCTCAAGATCTTAAGCCGTTTTGAGCCTGGGCTCCATCCACTGTGTGCAGCTCATCATGTACCTGATGCCACACAGCCACATTATCATGCAGCTGAGTCTCTCTGACATCACAAATCAGCACATTTTCAGATGACTCAGTTCAGTGAGGGTGAATATTGTGAGGAGAATTGGAAGAATGCGCCAATATGAGAATTAGAGACATAGATCATATTAATATAAGTTCACATAGCTAGGAAACAATGCTAAACACTCAAAAAGGCCATTTATAAGATAGTTCCCCTTTAACTCAATCAGCGCCAGACCCGAGGAAAGTCGGGTTAACTCGCCAACCGTTCAGTGCCAGACCCGTCGGGTTTAAATCGTTATTTCTTTTATTCGATATTTGTATTAATTTCTCTCACACGGACCTCGGGGTTACCATAGGGAACCACTCTGAGATCGCTAGAGTGCAATACCGGCCGCATCCAGGTAGTGGCAGTATCGCCCACCCTTCTAAACCTTTTTTTCACACACAGTGTTACATTCAAATGTCTCCGGGCGCAGTTTTCTTGGTCAGGCGAGTCTAGCGGTTCACTCGATGGCATTGGAACGCGTCCAATGCCCCTGATGCATGTGTTGTGGTCGATTATGTTGGCGACACAATGGACACCAATACTGGAAATCGTGATCAGACAATTGGAATATTCTTTTTGGGGTACCTCCTAGTGAAGGTAAGGACTATATGACATCAAACCTGCTTTGATCCAACCATGATTTCACATTGATCGTTGCGACCAGGAGTAACGTACTCCAGAACGTATGCTGTTGGTGACGATCAAAGCATAAAAAAATTATATAGATTTGATTTGGAAATAGTAGCGTGTCCAGGCGAGCAACGCCAACGCTTTTAGTAAAATTCCTCCATAGCGCCGTTTTATGGAATTAACATGGATCTCTCTGAAACTATCTTCTAACTAACTTCTACAACCAGCTACAACAGCTACTCCAGGCCAGGAGAGAAAAAGACATCTTTCTCCTCATGGGCGACATGAATGCAAAGGTTGGGAACAACAACACTGGATACGAGCTGATTATGGGAAAGCATGGAATCGGCAGCATGAATGAAAATGGTGAAAGATTTGCAAACGCCTGTGCGGACTACAACCTGGTCATAGGAGGGACAGTTTACCCCCACAAACCCGTTCACAAAGCCACATGGATATCACCTGACCACACCACAGAAAACCAAATAGATCATATATGTATAAACAGGAAGTTCAGACGTTCCCTCCTGGATGTACGAGTGAAGAGGGGGGCAGATGCGGGGTCAGATCATCACCTACTGGCCGCAAAACTCCAACTCAAGCTGAAGCGCTGTAACAGCCCCACTGACAACAGAGCAAAGTACAACATCCAGCTTTTCCAGGACATAGGAACAACGGAACTATACCAAATCACCCTACAGAACAGGTTCCAAGCCCTGCAAGAACAAGCTCAAAAACCAGTGGAAGAGCACTGGAACAACCTGAAAACCGTATGGAAGGAGACATGCATAGAAGTGGTAGGGAGAAAGAAAACAAGCCACAAACCCTGGATATCCACTGAAACACTGAAAAGAATAGAGGAGAGGAGGGCAAAAAAAGACACAATAAACAAAGGCAAAACTCGAGCAAAAAAGGGAGCAGCTCACAGAGACTACGAAGTAGCAAACAAGGAGGTGAAGAAAAGCATCAAATGCGACAAACAGAAATACATAGAAGACTTGGCGCAAGAAGCAGAGGAAGCAGCGGGAAAGAATAACCTCAAGGAACTCTACCTGACCACAAAGAAACTAACCGGGAGGTTTAGACAGACAAACACACAAATCCGTGACAAACAAGGACGACTCCTCATTACCAAGGAAGAACAACACCAAAGGTGGACTGAGCACTTTAGGGAGCTCCTCAAAAGAGAGCCCCCTGTCCAAGAGGTGGAGATTCCGCCAGCTGCACACATGCTGGAGATCAACTGTGCCCTCCCCAACAAGATATGAGGTGAAAAAGGCCATCAATGCATTGTAACGTGGCAAGGCAGCAGGGCCAGATGACATTCCAGCAGAAGCTTTAAAGGCAGAGGTTGAAACCTCAGCCACCATGCTACACCAGCTGATCAAAAGGATCTGGGAGACAGAAGGAAATGTACCAACAGACTGGAAGGACGGGCTCATTGCTATTATACCCAAGAAAGGAGACCTTAAAAACTGCAACAACTATCGTGGGATTATGTTGCTCTCAACACCAGGCAAAGTGTTCAACCGCATTATCTTGGACAGACTGCGAAAAGGGGTCGATGATCAACTGAGAGAAAACCAAGCCGGTTACAGGAATGGTAGATCGTGCAGTGACCAAATTGCCACCCTCAGGATCATCATTGAGCAATCCATAGAATGGTATGCACCTGTCTATGTCAATTTCATAGATTTTGAAAAGGCATTCGATAGTGTAGACCGCGAGCTGCTTTGGAAACTCATGGCACACTATGGAATCCCTAAAAAATACATCAGCATAAACATGTATCAGGACGTGAAATGCCAAGTGTTACATAACGGATGTGCACAAGAACACTTCAAAGTGCTCACCGGCGTGAAACAGGGCTGCCTACTTTCCTCCGTCCTCTTCCTCCTATGCATCGACTGGATCATGAGGCAAACCACAACCAATAAAAAGACTGGCATCCGGTGGAGTCTAACGGAGCACCTCGAAGACCTAGACTTTGCGGATGACATCACACTACTCTCACACAACCATCAACAGATGCAAGACAAAACCCAGCTGCTAGAAACAACTGCAGCTGGACTTGGGCTCAAAATAAATGGACCAAAAACTCAAGTAATCAGAGTCAATAATAAAAGCACAAACCCCATAACCATCTGGGGCCAGCCACTGGAAGAGGTTGACAAATTCACATACTTGGGTAGTGTTATAGCTGTGGATGGCGGGACTGAGGAAGACGTAAGAGCAAGAATAGGAAAAGCAAGAGCAACATTCAACATGTTAAACAAGATATGGAAAACCCGAAACATCAAACTCAACACCAAGCTCAAAATCTTCAACTCCAACGTCAAATCCGTACTGCTATATGGCTCTGAAACCTGGAAAACCACCACTAACATCATCAATAAACTGCAGACCTTCATCAACCATTGTCTGAGACGTATCCTCAGGATCTTCTGGCCAAACACAATCACCAACATCAAGCTGTGGGAATGCACCAAGCAAGAATCAGTGGAGGTCCAGCTGACCAGGAGAAAATGGAGCTGGATTGGGCACACACTTCGAAGTCACAAAACCGCAATAACCAAACAGGCATTAACCTGGAACCCACAAGGCAAGCGAGGCAGAGGAAGACGCAAAAACACCTGGAGAAGAGACACTGAGCAGGAACTCAAGACGAGGGGACTGACGTGGAAACAGCTGGAGAGGATGGCTCAAGACAGACGGGGTGGAAACTTTTCATCAATGGCCTATGTTCCGAAAAGAATAAAAGGCCTAAGTAAGTACTCTGAAACTATACTTATATTCACCACGGTATTGTCAGGATCCTAGGCCCGGTCCTGGCTGGACTGGGCAGGATGGTAACACTGGGCAGTATCCTCCACCTAACTTTGGGCAATGCCCTCTATCTGACATTGGCCCTCGGCCTGACATTGGCGCCCTACCACCCTCTAGTGGTGACAAACAATCGGTGCGCTCCAGTACACTGGACATCCTGACTACTGTGTTAACTATAATTAATAGTTTGATTAATGTGGTGTCATGGTGTGTACTGTCATTGTCTTTCCCTTCCCTGGTGTGATGGCATGCACTGTTTTGGGTTGTTAGGAGTTGCTTTTGTGTTTAGTTGTGTTTAGTTGTTCTTTGCTTATTGTCTAGGTGTTGTTGTGATTCTGTGTTGGCCAGGTGTTCTTAATTGTTAATTAGTCGGGGTATTTAGGTGTCTGTCTGTCTCCCCTTCGTTGTGGCGACATTCCTCCAGTTACCCCCTGTTCCTCCACGTCGTGTCGCACCGTTCTCCCTCTAGTAAGTCTTAGTGTTTGTTGTTTTTGTATTGTGAAGTTTGTTATTTAGTTTCTGTATTCTCCTTGTATTGCACTGGATTCTACAGTAAACACCCTTCTCCAAGCTTCACTCCTCGCCTCTGCCTCCTCCATTCCTTCCCTTTCTGTATTATTGCATTCAACCTAACCCCGTCGTGACACGGTATAACACGCGAACGTATATTCTTTATTTATATATTTATATATTTATTCTTTTTCACATATTGAACGATGGATAGTTCATGTCAAATGAGCCATAGTATTGTATCCATAGCTATATATAGCCCTGCAAACACCGCCACGCAGTCCTATCTCTTAGAGTGGTGGCGCAGTAGGAACTAAGATGCTCTAGGCCTCCGGCGCTGAATGAGTTAATAAGAATTGCTTGGGGGTGAATTGACAGTCCATACATCATACTTGGTAAATAGTAAAAATTTACTGCGAGCTCGTTCTCTCTAGAGCCTCTCAGTATTCAAACTAAGGGATAAAATTGAGGAATGTATTTATGCAATTATGGAATACATTATTTTATATTATTAAGAATGCTATGGGAGGGAGCTCCAGTAGCTCACCGCGTACCTCGAACGCTATTTCGGCGTCGGGGACAACCGTGCGCGTCACGGATCTGGGGTAGCGAGTTCGACTCCCGGACAAGCCGTACTTTCTCAGAGTGTCTTTCCCCCGATCTATACCCCCATTCAACCTGTTTCTGTCGGTCATGCTTGACCAGAAAAAAGCGATAAACGCTAAAAGAACCAGCTGACTGGTCAAAGTTTAAAAAAAAGAATGCTATGGGAGTATACTGTATATTTGGTTACTGTATTTGGTAGTGGTGGGGGAAAATATCAATACAGTATAGTATCTCGATACTTTGCGTGGCGATATTGTATCGATACATGGACGCCAAGTATCGATATTTTATTATTATTATTTTCTTTAAAAAATAAATTGTTTGTATAAGGACGTTGCATTGTTCATTTCAATACCTGTAATAGTACAGTAGTCCACACACACACACACACACACACACACACACACACACACACACACACACACACACACACACACACGCATGCATTCAGTTAAGTTGGAATATGACTGTAATACAAACAGTTTGTCAGGTACATGCAACACAGATTACAGTGTTGACATCTGTCTGCTTGAGAAAATCCCATTTGCTGCAATAAATATGATTGAAGTGAGATGAACAGACTGAAAACTTTATTTTATTAGATAAAACATGTTGACAAAGTTTTACTTTGCAGTTGAAAAAAGGTAATAAATCACAATATATCTCAATATTAATATCGCAATACTCAGCATATCGCAATATATTTTGAATCGCAATACCATCGTATCGTGACTTAAGTATTGTGATAATATCGTATCGTGAGGCCTCTGGTGATTCCCACCCCTAGTATTTGGTGGCTGACCAAGTGTTTGAAGGTGGGCTGATAATAAAAACAAGCTAGTTTTAGAAATGAATGCTGTAGGCTTGGAAAACACAATGTCTGTCTCCCCTTCGTTGTGGCGACATTCCTCCAGTTACCCCCTGTTCCTCCACGTCGTGTCGCACCGTTCTCCCTCTAGTAAGTCTTAGTGTTTGTTGTTTTTGTATTGTGAAGTTTGTTATTTAGTTTCTGTATTCTCCTTGTATTGCACTGGATTCTACAGTAAACACCCTTCTCCACGCTTCACTCCTCGCCTCTGCCTCCTCCATTCCTTCCCTTTCTGTATTATTGCATTCAACCTAACCCCGTCGTGACAGAATGTCGCCACCAACATTAACGAATGCAGCAGGAAAGGCAAGCGATACCATCACCGTTGTCCTGGCCCTGATGGCCGGTGACATGAAGAGTTACTCACTGGCCAAATGGGGGTTCCTACTCCGGAAGATCGACCAGGTCGCCACTGAGAACCCGACACTGCAGACGGCGATGTGGGAGATGGCTGAACATATTGCGGTCCTCATGGAGAAGCATAAGCCGAAGGCTAGTGTAGCTAGCCTGCCGACTGTTCTCAGGCTTACGGTCAGCCTAGATCCTCCCACAGCCGCTGAGGTTGCTCGGATGTCCATCGCCGGTCGGACGTCCACAGCTAACCTAGCTCCGCCGGTTAGCTTAGTGTCAAGAGCTAACCAGCCTCTCCCAGCTAACCTAGCTCCGCCCGTTAGCTTCATGCCAATAGCTAACCAGCCACTCTCAGCTAACCTAGCTCCGCCCGTTAGCTTCGTGCCAATTGCTGACCGGCTGTTCCCCGTTAGCACAGCTCCTCCTGTTAGCTCCGCCACTATAGATGGCCAGACGTCCCCAGTTGGTACAGCTCTACCCGTTAGCTCCGCTCATACAGCTAACCAGACGTCCACAGCTAACATAGCTCCGCCGGTTAGCTTAGTGTCAAGAGCTAACCAGCCACTCCCAGCTAACCTAGCTCCGCCCGTTAGCTTCATGCCATTAGCTAACCAGCCACTCCCAGCTAACCTAGCTCCGCCCGTTAGCTTCGTGCCAATTGCTGACCGGCTGTTCCCCGTTAGCACAGCTCCTCCTGTTAGCTCCGCCACTATAGATGGCCAGACGTCCCCAGTTGGTACAGCTCTACCCGTTAGCTCCGCTCATACAGCTAACCAGACGTCCACAGCTAACATAGCTCCGCCGGTTAGCTTAGTGTCAAGAGCTAACCAGCCACTCCCAGCTAACCTAGCTCCGCCCGTTAGCTCCGTTTCAATAGCTAACCGGCCGTTTCAAGCTAGCACAGTCTCCACTGCCAGACTAGGCTCCAGGTTCAGGGTGAGCCTAGTATCTGAGAGAGACCAGATGTCTCCAGCTAGCACAGTCTCCACTGCCAGACTAGGCTCCAGGTTCAGGGTGAGCCTAGTACCGGAGACGGACCAGATGTCCCAAGCTAGCCAGGCATCCCCAGCTAACATAGCTCCGCCCGTTAGCCCCCTCCCAATAGCTAACCGGCCGTCCCCAGTTAGCACAGCCCCGCCTGTTAGCCCCGCTACAGTAGCTAACCAGACGCCCACTGCCAACCTAGGCTCCAGGTTCAGGGTGAGCCTGGTAGCGGAGACAGACCAGATGTCTCCAGCTAGCACAGTCTCCACTGCCAGACTAGGCTCCAGGTTCAGGGTGAGCCTAGTACCTGAGACGGACCAGATGTCCCAAGCTAGCCAGGCATTTTCAGCTAGCACAGTTCCCACAGTGAGTCCAGGGCCCACAGTTAGCCTAGCCCCCGAGGCTAGAATGGCTAGTAAGGCCTCCACAGCTGGTCCAGCTTCCACGCCCAGTCCAGCCTCAGCTCTGGGTCCTGGCTCCTCATCCCCGGATCCTACACCACGCCTCGCCGCCGGGACCGATCCGGTCTCCACGCCCTGCCCGGCCTCTCCACCTGGTCCGGCTGCCGTGCCGGCTCCCGGCTCTTCGACGGATCCTGGCTCCCCGTCTGGTCCAGCTCTGCGCCGTGATCGGCGTCCTGGTCCTCGCCGTGGTCTCCGCCGGGGTCTTCGCCGTGGTCTTCGCCGGGGCCTGCGTGGGATCCTGCTCCGGGGGTCGTCGCCGCCGCACCTCCATTCCGGCTCTCCGGAACCGGTCCCTAGTCCGGCGGCTGGAGGGCCTCTCGTCCGGGATCCGGCTCCAGGGTCCAGCTCCCCTTCCCGGGCTTCTACACCTGTACCCACCCCCCCTCGTCGGGCCTCGCTTCCCAGGTCCAGCCCTCCTCGTCGGGCCTCGGTTCTCAGGTTCTGCCCCCCTCCCCGGGTCTCGGTGCCCATCCCCACCCCCCCTCGTCGGACCTCTGTTTCCAGGTCCAGTCCTCCTCCCCGGGCCTCTGTTCCCATCCCCACCCCCCCTCTCCGGGCATCTGCGCCCGTTTTCTACCCCCCTGGCTGCTATGCCCCTCCTGGGTTTTTTGTTCAGCATCCTGGTCCCTCGTCTTCGGGTCCTCTCCCTGGGTCCTCTCCGGGGTTCCGGCTTCCTCCCTCACCTGCTTATGGACGTTGTTTTCGGGTGTCTGGAAGCCACCCGTTGAGGGGGGGGTACTGTCAGGATCCTAGGCCCGGTCCTGGCTGGACTGGGCAGGATGGTAACACTGGGCAGTATCCTCCACCTAACTTTGGGCAATGCCCTCTATCTGACATTGGCCCTCGGCCTGACATTGGCGCCCTACCACCCTCTAGTGGTGACAAACAATCGGTGCGCTCCAGTACACTGGACATCCTGACTACTGTGTTAACTATAATTAATAGTTTGATTAATGTGGTGTCATGGTGTGTACTGTCATTGTCTTTCCCTTCCCTGGTGTGATGTCATGCACTGTTTTGGGTTGTTAGGAGTTGCTTTTGTGTTTAGTTGTGTTTAGTTGTTCTTTGCTTATTGTCTAGGTGTTGTTGTGATTCTGTGTTGGCCAGGTGTTCTTAATTGTTAATTAGTCGGGGTATTTAGGTGTCTGTCTGTCTCCCCTTCGTTGTGGCGACATTCCTCCAGTTACCCCCTGTTCCTCCACGTCGTGTCGCACCGTTCTCCCTCTAGTAAGTCTTAGTGTTTGTTGTTTTTGTATTGTGAAGTTTGTTATTTAGTTTCTGTATTCTCCTTGTATTGCACTGGATTCTACAGTAAACACCCTTCTCCAAGCTTCACTCCTCGCCTCTGCCTCCTCCATTCCTTCCCTTTCTGTATTATTGCATTCAACCTAACCCCGTCGTGACACGGTATAACACGCGAACGTATATTCTTTATTTATATATTTATATATTTATTCTTTTTCACATATTGAACGATGGATAGTTCATGTCAAATGAGCCATAGTATTGTATCCATAGCTATATATAGCCCTGCAAACACCGCCACGCAGTCCTATCTCTTAGAGTGGTGGCGCAGTAGGAACTAAGATGCTCTAGGCCTCCGGCGCTGAATGAGTTAATAAGAATTGCTTGGGGGTGAATTGACAGTCCATACATCATACTTGGTAAATAGTAAAAATTTACTGCGAGCTCGTTCTCTCTAGAGCCTCTCAGTATTCAAACTAAGGGATAAAATTGAGGAATGTATTTATGCAATTATGGAATACATTATTTTATATTATTAAGAATGCTATGGGAGGGAGCTCCAGTAGCTCACCGCGTACCTCGAACGCTATTTCGGCGTCGGGGACAACCGTGCGCGTCACGGATCTGGGGTAGCGAGTTCGACTCCCGGACAAGCCGTACTTTCTCAGAGTGTCTTTCCCCGATCTATACCCCCATTCAACCTGTTTCTGTCGGTCATGCTTGACCAGAAAAAAGCGATAAACGCTAAAAGAACCAGCTGACTGGTCAAAGTTTAAAAAAAATAATGCTATGGGAGTATACTGTATATTTGGTTACTGTATTTGGTAGTGGTGGGGGAAAATATCAATACAGTATAGTATCTCGATACTTTGCGTGGCGATATTGTATCGATACATGGACGCCAAGTATCGATATTTTATTATTATTATTTTCTTTAAAAAATAAATTGTTTGTATAAGGACGTTGCATTGTTCATTTCAATACCTGTAATAGTACAGTAGTCCACACACACACACACACACACACACACACACACACACACACACACACACACACACACACACACACACACACACACACACACACGCATGCATTCAGTTAAGTTGGAATATGACTGTAATACAAACAGTTTGTCAGGTACATGCAACACAGATTACAGTGTTGACATCTGTCTGCTTGAGAAAATCCCATTTGCTGCAATAAATATGATTGAAGTGAGATGAACAGACTGAAAAATTTATTTTATTAGATAAAACATGTTGACAAAGTTTTACTTTGCAGTTGAAAAAAGGTAATAAATCACAATATATCTCAATATTAATATCGCAATACTCAGCATATCGCAATATATTTTGAATCGCAATACCATCGTATCGTGACTTAAGTATTGTGATAATATCGTATCGTGAGGCCTCTGGTGATTCCCACCCCTAGTATTTGGTGGCTGACCAAGTGTTTGAAGGTGGGCTGATAATAAAAACAAGCTAGTTTTAGAAATGAATGCTGTAGGCTTGGAAAACACAATTTCAAAGTTCAAGAAACACATGGCAATCTGTGGCTGTGTGTACAGTAAGTTAATTAAATGAACAGTTCTCACTTGTGACTCTCTTTCTCTCTCTCTCTCTCTCTCTCCCCAGGGTTTATCCATCCTCTACATAACATGCTTAAGTTGAATATTAAACACTCACCTTATTAACTCACTTTAGACACTTAAAAATTGTTTACATTATATTTACCTATTTATTAAAGAGATTTGCACTACATTCATACCTCATTTGCATTTGCACCTTACCTTAACGTTTTGTACGGCATTGTCTGCATTTGTACCTTACTGTTTACTCATTTTTACTCACTGTACTTAGATTGTACTTAGGCTGTACTTTAGATTGTATATTGTATTGTATATTGTATATTCGTCTTTTACTTACTTTTTCACTGTATGAAGCACTCTCATGGGCTCATACAGAACCAAGCATTTCACCGTAAAGTACATGTATTTTATTGTGACAACTAATAAACAAACCTGAAAGACTTGAAACTTAATGGTCCCTGACACAAGTAATATGTATGTTCTATGATCTCCTATTATTTGTTATCCTTATTTTTGCCTTTCCTTGCTGTCTTATTGTTGTGGTTTTATATGCTGTGTGATTTGATATGCCTTTTCTTAGCTTATTTCTGTATGTACACTTGACGTGACTGTAAATGAGGGAAACCTCAGTTGCCTTTTCGAGTTTAAATAAAGGTTTGAAATGTCAGGGCTATAGTAGGCCTGCCGGGCTGGGCCCACTTTAGTGTGTCTGATGAGCTGGCTGGTCTGCAGGCAAAGACTGGGTCATGACACTGTAGCGACCCTGGGATTGGGGGCAGTTGGTCAGCCGAGCTGTCACTCTGCACTCTGCCAACCTGGGTCGCTATTGGTCGCGCGAGCCCCAGGTTGGCAGAGGGGAGGGGGCAAGGGATGACCGGGGAAGTTCAGGTGCAGTCTTACAATTGCAGGCAGAGGTGATGCACCCAGACTTGTATACTGAAATAAGCGAAGTGTTGAATTAACCAAAGTGAGAAATAACAACAGCCTTGGTGAGTCATCGTTTTCCGAGGACGTTACAACACGGACGGTAGAAAGAAGAAAAGAGGAGAGGGAATGGTGGTGGTGGGGAGTGTGAATCAACCTTTTCTATTGCAAATCCAATGGACTGCATTTAAATGGAGCGCTTTTATCCGGAGTGCTTTACAATTTATGCCTCACATTTACCCATTCACTCACACACCAATGGTAGAGGCTGTCACGATCCAACGGCTCCTGTGTCTCCCCTACCCCTGTTTTTCTCCTATCTGTCCCTGTCTGTGTGTTAGCTGAGGGGAGCAACTTTCTGCAGACCATATATGGGCAGCTTCCTGGCAATCAGCTCATTCCACTCACCTACTCAACAACCACACCAGCCATCTTCTCATCAGCCCTGCAGTACATCTACCCCGGTTGTTCAATCACTCTTCGTCAGATAGTTAACTCAGCTACTTGGTAGTGACGTTTCAGGCCTCTCTTTAGGAAATATTACTCTACAGATTTTTTGTCAGTTTTCCTGTGTTTTTGTGCTTTGCTCATTTTTGTGTTTCTTTGTGTCTCAGGATCACCACTACCTACCTGCCTGCCTGCCTGCCTGCCTGCCTGCCTTCTCTGATACAGACTCACCACCTCCAACGTTCCCCCGTTAAAAAAATAAATAAACACATCTTCTATATTACTACAGTGTCCGCCTGCATCTTGGGTCCCCAGTCCTGGTATTTACACTTTTCAGTTTCAGTTTCAGTTTCTTTAATAGTTGTCATACAGAAGTACAGAATACTTTCATACAAAATGCTTCTTACTGTTACGCTCCAGAGACTGTGCTAGACAAGATAGTATCAAATAACATAGTATAGCATGTAATTTAGAAGAAGAAAATTAGGTCACAGTGTTCGGTATAGACATATGTACAATGTTCTGAGTTACCATATAATATACAATACTATGCAGTGTACTAATGTACAGTACTATCTAGTGCAAAGCAGAAATGGGATGAGGTACAATTTAGGTACAATTTACAGTAAGGTGTACGAGTTGTAGTGCAATCCTTCATCAATAAATATAAAGTGTGGGGAGTGGGTGCTACAGTGTGTTTGTTTAAAGTGGGTGTGTGCTATAAAGTGTGTGGAGTGGGTGCTACAGTGTGTTTGTTTAAAGTGAGTGTGTGCGTGTGGATGTGTGTGCTATGTGCGTTTGGTGATTGTTGTTGTGTAGTGTTCATTGTTCGTTTAGCAGCCTGATGGCCTGGGGATAGAAGCTTCTTCTGAGTCTTTCTGTGCTCGCCTTGAGACTCCGGTATCGCTTGCCTGACCGCAGCAGTTCAAAGAGGCAGTTGTTCGGGTGACTGGAGTCTTTAATGATTCTCTTAGCCTTGCCCTTGCAACCTTGTTGTAAATGTTCTGGAGGGTGGGGAGCCCCCCTCCAATTGTGCGTTCGGCTGAACGTGTCACTCTTTGTAGTCTGCTTCGGTCTGCAGTGCTATTCCCAAACCAGGAGGTGATGTTGCCAGTCAAGATGCTCTCTATTGTACATGAGTAGAAGTTCTTAAGGATCTTCTGACTGACTTGGAACTTCCTTAGGCGCCTGAGGAAGTAGAGGCGTTGTCGTGCCTTCTTCACAACACTGTCAATGTGTGTGGTCCATGTCAAGTCCTCGGATATGTAGGCTCCGAGGTACTTAAAGCTGTTGACTCTCTCAACCGGTGCCCCGTCGATGCTGAGGGGGCTGTAGTCCTTGACCCCCGACCTCCTGAAGTCCACAATCATCTCCTTTGTTTTGCTGACGTTCAGGGAGAGGCTGTTTTCCTGGCACCATCCCGCCAGGACCTTGACCTCCTCCAGGTAGGCCCTCTCGTCGTTGGCAGAGATCAGGCCCACCACCACTGTGTCGTCAGCAAATTTGATGATTGTATTGCTACTCCGCTGAGCCACACAGTCGTGTGTGTACAGGGAGTAGAGGAGGGGACTCAGAACACAGCCCTGGGGGGGGCCCTATGTTGAGGGTGATGGATGAGGAGGTGCAGTTGCCTGCTCTCACCACCTGGGGTCTGCCAGTCAGGAAGTCCAAGACCCACTGGCAGAGGTCATAGTTCAAGCCCAGGTCCCTGAGCTTGGCTATGAGTATTGAATGCCGAGCTGTAGTCGATGAATAGCATTCTCACATAGTTCCCCTGCCTCTTGTCCAGGTGTGATGCTGCTGTGTGCAGCACATGGGCTATGGCGTCCTCCGTGGACCTGTTGGGGCGGTATGCAAATTGCAGGGGGTCCATGTTGATGGGGAGGGAGGAGCAGATGTAGCCCTTTACTAGCTTCTCAAAGCACTTCATGGCTATGGAGGTGAGAGCTACAGGGCGGTAGTCGTTGAGGCAAGCAGGCTTGGATTTTTTGGGTACAGGGATAATAGTGGACTTCTTCAGGCAGGTGGGGATGACAGCCTGTTCTAAGGACAGGTTAAATATGTCAGTGAATACTGGGGCCAGTTGGTCGGCACAGACTTTTAGGACGCGGCCGGGGATGCCGTCCGGACCTGCTGCCTTCCTGATATTCACTTTTTTAAAGGTCCGCCTCACCTCATGCTCTGTTACCCTGAACACTGCGTCTCCATCAGCAGCCGACCCCCCCCCCCCCATTGCCGTGGCTTGTGGGCTGGTGTTGTTATTACCAGCATCAAACCTCGCATAGAAGGTATTGAGGTCATTTGCTAAGGAGATATCACTGTTCAGTTTGAGGGAGGCGCCTTTGTAGTCTGTCATCGTTTTGAGCCCCTGCCACATAGCTCTAGAGTCAGCTTGTTCAAACTGGAGTTCAATTGTATCCCTGTAGCGCCGTTTGGCCTCTGTCACTGTCCTCCTTACGTTGTATCGCGCCACCTTGTGGTCATTCATGTTGCCTGCCACTAGGCCGTCGTTGTATGCTTTGGTGCGCTCTCTCAGAGCTTCACGGACGGATTTGTCTACCCAGGGTTTTTGATTTGGGTAAACTCTCATTTTGGTAGTGGGGATTGTTTCTTCCACCAAAGTACAAACATAGTCCAGCACTGTCTCCGTGTAGACATTAATGTTATCTGTGTCGCGGAACACGTTCCAGTCTGTGCAGTCAAACGCAGCCTGGAGCGTCTCCTCTGACGTCAAATCCCATTTCTGCACCTCTCGCGAGACTACAGGAGTACTTTTGATTCTCTGTTTGTACTTTGGTGAAAGAAAAATGGACGCGTGATCTGATTTACCAAAGCCACTATCAGAATGAGCCTTGTAGCCACCTTTAAATTGCGTGTAACAGTGATCTAGGATGTTACCGCCTCTGGTGTTGCAAGTCACATGCTGATAGAAGTCAGGTAATACCTTTCTCAGATTGGCGCTATTGAAATCACCCAGCACTTTTACAGAGGCAAGCATGCAAGGTGCCAACCTGCTCATCAGGAGCAGTTAAGAGGTTAAGTGTAGGGATGCCCCGATCGATCGGCCGATAATCAGTATATGCGATCGGTGATCGGTGATAATGTTTTATTTTCACCGATCGTCAAACCCGATCACTCGCTGTCGCTGAGTTCTGTCTCAGACACCGGTGGTGCGGCGTCTGCTCTCGAGTCCAGCACCTCCCGCACGCATGTAAACACGGGTCTAGTCTAGTGAGACACGGGAGGACGGCGTGTCGGCGTCTCCCTGAGCTAACGTTAGCTTAGCTACCGTTACAAAATGGCCCAGTCAACTATTCACTTTTAGTTTAATACATGATGAGGCATTGTCTAACCGAACGGTATCTAGCCGGCCAGCTACCGATAGCTCCTGACATCAACAAACGCTCCACAAAGTCTAGTAGGTAGGTATGATACCTGTTCACTGTTAAAAACGAAATGTCCCATTGAACTAAATAATTCACTGAGGCGTTGTATTAACGTTATATATCCGGCTAGCAGTAGCTACAGATAGCTCCTGATATCAATGTCTTATAACATTGATTCGATGCGTATTCGAGCTGAGGGCTTGCTGAGCACAGTTAAGTAACGTTATACCAATAGGGTCCAGGTGCAGCGCTGGAGAATCCTGGCCGTAGCTCGAGGCTACTCGAGTATAGGTCCAGCTGCAGCTCCGGAGAATCCTGGCTGTAGCTGGAGGCTACTAGAGTACACACAGACAGTGGAGCTTGTTGCGTCGTGGCGATGTCTCGCAGATAATACAAGTACAAGTCTAATTATATAATATATATATTTTATAAAAAAATGTGTGTGTGTGTGATTCTAATCACTCTCATGACTCATGCAACCCAGGCACTACTGTAGCTCAGAAACTGTTTCAGTTCTATGTAGGCTGTCCTGCACTGACCCGCCTTGTACATAGTCACCAATATGCCCTTTACATCGTCACATATACCCTGCAATAACCCATGTCAAGTGTTGGTACTGTATAGACCTGAGGTTCCACTGTGATCTCCCCCCATTGTAGCCATGCAGTGAATATCAAACCAGTATTGCAGCCAAATCATATTGTGTGGGTTCATAAATTCATAATCGCTAGATTATTTAATTATTTTAGTGTTACAAAACTCAAACTACAGCTTTAAAACAATCTGAGTCAGGTAATCATGAGTTTGTAGTTTCAATAGTGTATTCTGTCTGTTGTTTTGACTATTCTGGTTTGGTAAGGTTGTCCTCCCTTGAGACTGGTCTTGGCATGTAGTTCCTTGTGCATTTGGTGCATTTGATACACAGTCTTGTATCATTATTTCTGTCCATTATTATCTCATTCAATTATGCTCCACTCTGCTTCTGTCAAATGGCATAAGTACCAAAGGATTAAGTGGAGCTACCAAGAGAAACTCCCTGTATAACGTGTCTCCCCAGGTCTACCAAGAGAAACTCCCTGTATAACGTGTCTCCCCAGGTCTACCATAAGAAACTCCCTGTATAACGTGTCTCCCCAGGTCTACCAAGAGAAACTCCCTGTATAACGTGTCTCCCCAGGTCTACCATAAGAAACTCCCTGTATAACGTGTCTCCCCAGGTCTACCAAGAGAAACTCCCTGTATAACGTGTCTCCCCAGGTCTACCATAAGAAACTCCCTGTATAACGTGTCTCCCCAGGTCTACCAAGAGAAACTCCCTGTATAACGTGTCTCTCCAGGTCTACCAAGAGAAACTCCCTGTATAACGTGTCTCCCCAGGTCTACCATAAGAAACTCCCTGTATAACGTGTCTCCCCAGGTCTACCATAAGAAACTCCCTGTATAACGTGTCTCCCCAGGTCTACCATAAGAAACTCCCTGTATAACGTGTCTCCCCAGGTCTACCATAAGAAACTCCCTGTATAACGTGTCTCCCCAGGTCTACCAAGAGAAACTCCCTGTATAACGTGTCTCTCCAGGTCTACCAAGAGAAACTCCCTGTATAACGTGTCTCCCCAGGTCTACCATAAGAAACTCCCTGTATAACGTGTCTCCCCAGGTCTACCATAAGAAACTCCCTGTATAACGTGTCTCTCCAGGTCTACCAAGAGAAACTCCCTGTATAACGTGTCTCCCCAGGTCTCTAAATGGGTCGTCTCATGTGACTGGCCCAAGATGAGGTCACAGGTCAAGACCAGGGTCATGATGTTGGTCTCAATCTGGTTGGTTGGCTCAGTGTGAAAGATTTAATCTGGTCATGTCAATTTATGGCTGTGTAGTAGAGTTATGAGTTTGCAGCGTATTAATGTGACGACACAATAGAAATGTGGTATTCATGATTATATTTTTGATGTTGGTTACATATTGGTTACATGATGTTGCATGTGACTTTTATTTCATGAGTGAATAACATAAAATAATACAGTCTAGTCTACCATGTTGAACAATGAATGCACTAGTTACTAGTACATCGTAAGTTCGTAACTCAAATGACTTATCTCAAGCCCCGCTCTCCAATCACAACGCTTCCCTCTGAGAAGATTGAGGAACTAGAAATGTAAACAATGACTATCTGGGATGTACCTGGGATGTTACAAGATACAAGATTTCTTTAGTGCCACACAACCAGGTTGGTGGTATTCTTGATCGGTACAGAGTGTAATAGCTCTACAATACATGAAACTGGAACATAGATACAAATCGATACATAATACAGCACAACATGACACAATAAATACAGTATTGTATATTAGTACATTGCATAGTATATTGTATATTGTATGGTAAGTTGGTAACCCAGTTACTTCTATTCTGCATCGAACATTGTACATATGTATATACTGAACACTGTGACTTCTATTTTTACTTCTATTTTTACATGCTATACTATTTTATTTCACACTTATCTTGTCTAGCACAGTCTCTGGAGCATAACAGTAAGAAGCATTTTGTATGAAAGTATTCTGTACTTCTGTATGACAACTATTAAAGAAACTAAACTAACTAAACTAAACTACATAAATACAGCACATCACGACACAGCACAACATCAACACACGGAAGAGTCTAGTCCATCAGGTCAGGAGCTTGATTAGTGTAGGGGCGGAAGGGGGAGAGGGGGGCCAAGGGAGTTCAGGGTCCGAATGGTGGTAGGGAAGAAGCTGTCCTTGAAGCGGGTGGTTTTTGAAAAGATAGACTTGAAGCGCCTACCTGAGGGCAGGGGCTGAAACAGGGGGTGTGCTGGGTGTGAGGGGTCCTTAGCAATTTTTCTGGCGCGGGTGGTTGTGCGGGAGGTGAAGATGGAGTCCAGGGAGGGAAGGTCACATCCTATGATTTTGGAGGCCTTGTTAATGATGCGCTGATGTTGTTCATCGCTTGGCGCAAACTGTCCTCCAACATGGAATGGACCTGGATCAGTATCAGTAACCCATGTTTAACCCTTTAACTTCCACACTACAGAAGGTTAACCAGGGTTGAAAGGTGCAGAATTATTCAAACCAGCTATGGCTCCCACCGGCTCCATTCAAATGGATTTTGAAATACAGCGTTTTCCAGATATCCGGTTGAAGCTAGCGTATACTCACGAAACGTGAAAGTCACATCAGGTAGAGTACTGAATGATGACAAACCTTTACCAACAGTACCAACGCTGTGTCACTCATGTCACTGTATGTAAAATCTGATATACTGTGAATTTTAACATCAATATACATATCAATAGCATTATATACATATCCATGTTCTTATGTCCTATATTCTTATATTATTCTATATTACTCTCATAAAATAATCTATATTCTTACATTTATAAAATTCTATATCTATCGAATACTCATATATCCTATCGTAAAAACATACTGACCTGTTCCATCAAACCATCTGCACAGTACAACCCAGCTATGATTATATTTGATATCCACTCTATATTTACCTAGTTTATACTTTGTCAACTTTTTTACTCTTAATTTATTTATTGCACATTTATGGATTCAGCAACACGGATTTCACATTGTACTTGTACAATGGAGTATGTGACAAATAAACCTTGATTTGATCAGATTTTTACGATTTTAAGTCAATAAATGAGGAAAAACAACCACCCAATTTTTACCTCCCATGGCAACGGTGAAATGTCCAACGCCTGAAGAAGTTGCATGATGCGAAATGTTGCATTAAATAATACTGAGCAAGTGAGTCAGTGTGGGGGTGTCCTCCTTACTCCTCATAGCATGTGCTGCTCTACCTATACACCTGTCCTGGAGGTGTGGAGCAGACCTGATGACCAATGCTGAGACCAGCGTCAAGAATGAGAAGAATGACTCACTGACACATCCTTCAAATGAATGTCTTGAGAGCAGGTGGATTGTGAGAATAATATGACATATCAAGAATATAAAGTCACAAATACCTTTGTCAGCTTTAATAGCTAGTATAGTGTATATAACAAATATTGTCATGACAAAGCCATTAACACTAGCACTTGGCATGAGAGGCTTTATGGCTAAGCCAACCGCACTACACAAAGGCTGTCCCCGAACCCTGTTTTTGGGATTCGAACTTCATCAGGGTTTTTCGAACGAACGTTGGAACCTTCGTTTTTTTTATAATAATCAAAAATACAAAAAAAATAGTTAAAAAATATTGTAATGTTTACATTTTTTTTTTTACTATACTCAAATTAAATCCTCAATTTGAATAAAGTGATTAATCTGATTGAATTAGTATTTTTTTTAAATTAAATCTACTTTCCAGCCCCAGACCCAGCCCAGGGAGAAGCCCCAGCCCAACTAAATCAATTAAATCAACTTTCTTTAACACAATGGCGCCCAAGGACGTATATCTCCGTGTTTCGATTCCACCCGTTGTGGACAGAAGCACGGATAAATCCGTGGCAAGTTGTTATTTCTTTTATTCCATTTTAATAACCTATTCAAGGTCGCCGAGCGGCACTGCAGATTTACCCTACTCTATGAATTCGAGAAGGTGCAATACCGGCCAGATCCTCTTAGGGGCGCTAATAATGCAGTGTGCCCTATGGCTGAACGGATCAGTCTTTTTTTTTACTTTCAATGGAGATTTCAGTTAGCAGGATTCTAGATGTGTAGCCTGTACCTTGGATTACGTTTTGCATCGCAGATTTCACCATGCAATAAGGGGATTTATCATCAGCCAATGTACATATCGATCTACCAGATGGCGATCGATAACGGGGAAATGCTCTGGGGGATCCCACCGGACCATGGTAAGATCTTTTTCACGTAAAGTACATCCCGATCGGGCCTTGTTTTGATAGCCATCCAGGTGTTCGGCCTATGAGGCTAATGAGGCTAACACGGTTATTGGTGATCAATAATCAGAAACGACGTCCCCCGCCCCCCCCTTTCATGCATACATGCGTGAGGATCGTACCGATCATATGCAGTTTGAGTTTTAACTGGAGTGTATCTATAACCGAAATGCCATTGGATTTAACGTTATTAGCTATTAGCCCTGTATCTCGGCTTCCAGGAAATATACTAGACCAAATCCGGTATAAAGCTTATATTCACGGCGCTATAAAATAAAGAATTTTCTTTTTGAAGCGATGGTTTATGGTCTCAATTCACAATGAGAATGGACAGATAGCAGGCGGCTACGTGGCGTAGTGGGCAAGGCGCTCGCCACAAATGCGGAGACGCTGGGCTCGCCTGTTCGAGCCCAGCGCTCCACATTGCTTTCAGTTTAGCTGGTCGTTCATACTAATACACATTGGCCGTATTAGGGGGTGGGAAACTGATGGGTGGGGATCGGGCGTTGTGGACAGCGACTCCTACAGGTCGGTTGGTGCGCCTGCGCAGTAGAATCAGGAAGTGTCGGGGGCAGCGTGAGCCTCCCACGCGCTACTCCTCGCCACTGAGAGATCGAGCTGCGCAGGTGAAAAGATGCGACTGCTGTTACCTCAAGTACCGGAGGGGACTTGTGCTATGTATGACTTAGTCCACATTGCAGCCGGCTTGTGGGAGGCAAGAAACGGTGTTCGATACAGGGGAGGGTTGAATTGGATGATACAAAATTGGGATGGGAGAAAATATAGAAAATGGGAGAAAAAGTAGATCAAAAAAAAAGAGAATGGACAGATAGCAATACTATAAAGTATAGATTTAGCTCTACAAACAGCCCCACGTCTGTTTACATTTCCCGGTCCTCTTGACATTAATTAGACTCATCCCAGTGGCCGTGAAAGTGTTAATGGATATAACTCATCAGTTTATTTTAATATATAATATTAGTGTAGCGCAGGGAGGGGCAACTGGCGGCCCGCGGGCCGCATGCGGCCCTCACCCACGCCAATATTTATTTAATTTAAAAAAAAAAACTATAATATATATATATTTTTTTGCATTCGAATAAGAGGTTGGCAGTCGACTATGGCTCCTTTCGATCAATTAGTCGACTATTCGACTAATAGGGGTCAGCCCTAGTGTGGACATATTCAACACTGTTGAAAGTGCCGTGCAGCAATATGGGGGGTTTGATAAACTGTCCGCTGCTGTTACCGATGGAGCACCGGCAATGAAAGGAAAACACACAGGATTCGCCGGGCTTCTAAGGCAGAGTGGCATTGAGTGTCCAATGCTGCACTGCATTATACATCAGGTAAGTTCGCTAACATAATTTCTATCTATTGTGGGTCACTAATAATCAGGGGTGCAGTGGTCATGCCACGCGGTACCACGCCGTCCCAGCACTTTTCTGAGCAGAAGTACGCGCACGGATGTGCACGCGCACGCACACAAAAATGAAACATTATTTCATCTGATGCAGATCGCATCCACAAACATTGAAGTTGACATTCCTTCTATTGTGCGCCAACAGGAGAGACCACAAGTGTCTCATTAAAGACAGAACCATTATTGACCCACTGTGGGGGGAGGGTGAATGTCATGCCAGTTTGATAAAGGGTCAATGGGAGGCACTCAGGAATGTTTTGTTTAGTAGCAGGATAAAAGTGTATACATTTAACAAAATCATTTATTATTGCACTTTTGATTTACTGTGGTGAAATGCAGCAGGAATGCTGCTTTGTGTTTGTTGAGCAATGGGCTTTAAGTTCATACATTTATTTTAATAGAAGACTTAATTATAATTTGTCATTTTTGTATATATTTGGGTTACACAGCAATACTTTCAAATTCAGCTGTATTTATAAATTCATAAAGTTGAAATTAAGCATTACTAAATGGAATAAAAACAAAGTTACAACAAATTATAATAGTCTATATGCCTTATTTATCACATCTGTGACTATTATGGGCTATTTGAGTGATGGGGTATTGGCGGGACTGCCGATAAACAATGCGGCCCCCCAGATTGAGTGTGGAAATTTAGTGGCTCTCACCATATACAAAGTTGCCCACCCCTGGTGTAGCCTAATCTTTATCTGTGAAGAAAAACCCCATTCGTTTAAACAGAATTAATAGAAAAAAGAATATAAAAAAATATATATATATCGTTTAAAAAAGAAATTATAAAAAATTCGAATGTTGATTTAGAATTCGAATGCCAACGTAACGAACGAAGGTTCGAACGGTTGGGCTCAGCCCTAACACAACACACACACACACACACACACACACACACACACACACACACACACACACACACACACACACACACACACACACACTGTATTTTAAGTGGCTACTCTCTGCATTTAATGAGAGTAGTTTTAGATTGAGTGCAGCTTTGGTATAATTGTCTGTATATGCTTAAAAGGAGGTCGGGCTGACTAGGAGAAGTTAAGACAGATGTACAGAACACAGTCTTCTAGACTCTAGAGACAGAAGTAGCTGCAGCAGCACTCCACTATTACACTGTGAAATACCAGACACACACTATTACACTATTACACACTATTACACTATTACACACCATTACACTATTACACTAGCACACTATTACACTATTACACTATTACACTATTACACACTATTACACTATTACACACTATTACACAAAATTACACTATTACACACTATTACACTATTACACACTATTACACTATTACACACTAGCACACTATTACACTATTACACTATTACACTAGCACACTATTACACTAGCACACTATTACACTAGCACACTATTACACACTATTACACACTATTACACTAGCACACTATTACACTATTACACACTATTACACTATTACACTATTACACACTATTACACTATTACACACTATTACAGTATTACACTATTACACACTATTACACTATTACACAAAATGTGCACAATTTAGTTTTTCATTTTAGGTATTTTGTGGTACTTAGTGGTATATTTCCAGGCACTTTGGGGGATTTTGGGATATGTTGGGGTACTTTGGGGTATTTTCTGGTATTTTCTGTTACTTTGGGGTATACTTTAAGGTATTTTAGGGTATTTTGGGGTATTTTCTGGTATTTTCTGGTACTTTGGGGTATACTTTGGGGTATTTTAGGGTATTTTGGGGTATTTTCTGGTATTTTCTGGTACTTTGGGGTATACTTTGGGGTATTTTAGGGTATTTGGGGGTATTTTCTGGTATTTTCTGGTACTTTGGGGTATACTTTGGGGTATTTTAGGTATTTTGGGGTATTTTCTGGTATTCTCTGGTACTTTGGGGTATACTTTGGGGGTATTTTAGGGTATTTTGGGGTACTTTGGGGTATTTTGGGGGTATTTTATGGTATTTTCCGGTATTTTGGGGTATACTTTGGGGTATATTGGGGTACTTTGGGGTATTTTGGGGTATTATGGGGTATTATGGGGTACTTTGGGGTATTTTGGGGTATTTTCTGGTATTT
This sequence comes from Notolepis coatsorum, assembly GCF_963971535.1. Taxonomy (NCBI): domain Eukaryota; kingdom Metazoa; phylum Chordata; class Actinopteri; order Aulopiformes; family Paralepididae; genus Notolepis; species Notolepis coatsorum. The sequence goes on along the minus strand of NC_140165.1, from coordinate 134,239,737 downwards.
TGGGGTATACTTTGGGGTATTTTGGGGTATTTTCTGGTACTTTGGGGTATTTTGGGGTATACTTTGGGGTATTTTGGGGTATTTTCTGGTATTTTGGGGGTATTTTGGGGTATTTTCTGGTACTTTGGGGTGATTTGTAGGACCCCTCAAAGGTCAGTGAATACCACGACCACAACACCAGAGGGAGCTCCACAAATCATGTGAAACCCAGATTCGGCTCAAACAAGGGACAAAACACGTTTAGCAATTATGCCACATCAATGTGGAATGCCCTACCCACAGCTGTAAAGAAATGTGAATCACTACCCACTTTCAAAGCCACTCTCAAAGAGCACCTACAGGAGACTGCAATTCGAAACTGGCCCCTGTAAATGTCCTAACCCAACCCCCTCCAATGTACAGTAAATGTCCTAACCCAATAATACACAAGACCCTCTTCTTGGGACCAAGTAAGGTTTCGTCGATAATCCAATGTACAGTTACCCCACCCCCCCTAGGTTGTTTGTATCACAAACAGTACTGTATTTGTAAATCTGGTATGTCATAAATGTATAGATGTAGCAGTACTGTCTATCTGTATGTCATGTATGTCATATATGTTATGATGAATTGAAAATGGGGGACCCTGATGTAAACAAGACGAAGGTCTTTCTCTGGTCTGCATCCCCTTAACAATTGTGTGTATTGAGCTGTAGGCCTACTGTATTGTACCCATTCTGCAATCTGTTAATACAATTTTCAATCAATCAATCAATCAATCAATCAATCAATCAATCAATCAATCAATCAATCAATCAATCAATCAATTTCAATCAATCAACCACCTCTGTGTCTAGAAATCAAGCGAGGGAAAAACACACAAGCGACGGCAAATTGCTAAATGAAGGGCTAAGAGAAGCATTGATTTTGATCTGCGACCCACAACGGGCCGAGAAAAGAACCCAGTCAGTCGGCGCATTTATCGAAAATGACACGATCGGTATGGTTGACGGCGAAGGATTGCGGCAAATGATGCACCTACTTGAGCCAGCGTACCATATTCCACCCTGAGGCACAATCACCTTGCACACCTGTACACCGATGCCAAGTTCAGAGTTGCTCACGCAGCTAGCTAACGTTACTGCTGCTCACAAGGTTGCATTGATGACAAAGAGCTGGACTGCCCTGACAACCGAAAGCTATGTTACTGTCACTTGCCACTACATCATAGAGGACTGGCGAGTCACCACTGTGGTGTTGGTAACTAGAAGTTTGCCGGGTCGGCATATGGTAGACCACCTTGCGTAACAGTTCAAATAACTCATTCTCCATCCTTGGAAAAAAATACAACTGACTGGTGGAAAGTCAATGCAGGGAGATTCCCCAGGCTGGCAAAGCTGGCACATCAGTACCTCTGTATAACCGCGACTGATTGTGACTATAGGCTGCATTTGCTCCCGTCTAACACCCAACCATGTCGATATGCTGATTTTCCTCAACAAGAACAAGTCAATCTGAGACACGCTATTTAGGTTCTAGGTAGGCTATCCTGTTGTAAAATAATAATAATAATAATAATAATAATAATAACCTTGTTAGTACAGTTTGTTGTTTTCAACATTTAATGCATGTAATAGTTATTTAGTTAGGCCTATTGGACATTTTCGTCAAAAAGTGTTTTTCTTTTACATTTTTGTTTATTTATTAAGTTAATATAAACCGTGTTTAGAAAATCTTTGAGTTTGTTGAGTGACGTTTTTTTTCTTCTTAAGTTGACACAAATGTGTTTTAATATGTCTAGGCCTCTACATTTCAATGTGTTTCATATGTGATGCGGCATGGTCTAGGTCAGGTTGTGATGCGGCAACGGGCCCAGTACTTTCTTCAGAAAATCCCAAAATGTCACACAATTTAGAAATAGGTCGAAATGGAGATATTGGCAATTTTGAGTGCTTTGAAATGTTCTCTATCTGTTTCCTCCTTATTTACAAAACTTAATACGACTTGTAAATGTGTTAATTATTGATAGCTTGTCCGACAGTATTATTTTTCTCACTGTGTGAAAAAACTACAGTTGTGTCGGAGGGGAGTAGCTAAGTACTTTCTGTCTCAGGTGTCGGAGAGGAGACAGAAATGATAGCTAGCACCAAAATCCATTCCGAGACAACGGGCCCAGTACTTTGTTGGCGGTGTGAAAATATGCAGAGAAACATTAATATCTTTGGAACCGTTTGTGTTCAATTGTATCTGAATCAGGAGATTGTCTTCTCTCCGTCAACATTTTAAGTGTATCTCTCTGTCGCATAAAGGCTGGCTTTTTTTTTTTTTTAATAAGGCATCTATACTCCAGACTCGCGCTGCTTGCGCATAACGTATAAAGAGAGAGCTCTATAGCAAAGGTCCCCAAGCATCGGGAAGTCCGGCTCTTTTCAAACATTCTGCTATTTTAGCCCAACATGAAGAGAGAGAGAGAGGCAGCCCAACATGAAGAGAGAGAGAGAGGCAGCCCAACATGAAGAGAGAGAGGCAGCCCAACATGAAGAGAGAGAGAGAGGCAGCCCAACATGAAGAGAGAGAGGCAGCCCAACATGAAGAGAGAGATGCAGCCCAACATGAAGAGAGAGAGAGGCAGCCCAACATGAAGAGAGAGAGAGAGGCAGCCCAACATGAAGAGAGAGAGGCAGCCCAACATGAAGAGAGAGAGAGAGGCAGCCCAACATGAAGAGAGAGAGAGAGAGGCAGCCCAACATGAAGAGAGAGAGAGGCAGCCCAACATGAAGAGAGAGAGAGGCAGCCCAACATGAAGAGAGAGAGAGAGAGAGGCAGCCCAACATGAAGAGAGAGAGAGGCAGCCCAACATGAAGAGAGAGAGAGAGAGGCAGCCCAACATGAAGAGAGAGAGAGAGAGGCAGCCCAACATGAAGAGAGAGAGAGAGGCAGTCCAACATGAAGAGAGAGAGGGGCAGCCCAACATGAAGAGAGAGAGAGGCAGCCCAACATGAAGAGAGAGAGAGAGGCAGCCCAACATGAAGAGAGAGAGAGAGGCAGCCCAACATGAAGAGAGAGAGAGGCAGCCCAACATGAAGAGAGAGAGAGAGGCAGCCCAACATGAAGAGAGAGAGAGGCAGCCCAACATGAAGAGAGAGAGAGAGGCAGCCCAACATGAAGAGAGAGAGAGAGGCAGCCCAACATGAAGAGAGAGAGAGGCAGCCCAACATGAAGAGAGAGAGAGGCAGCCCAACATGAAGAGAGAGAGAGGCAGCCCAACATGAAGAGAGAGAGAGAGGCAGCCCAACATGAAGAGAGAGAGAGGCAGCCCAACATGAAGAGAGAGAGAGAGAGGCAGCCCAACATGAAGAGAGAGAGAGGCAGCCCAACATGAAGAGAGAGAGAGAGGCAGCCAAACATGAAGAGAGAGAGAGAGAGGCAGCCCAACATGAAGAGAGAGAGAGAGGCAGCCCAACATGAAGAGAGAGAGAGAGAGGCAGCCCAACATGAAGAGAGAGAGAGGCAGCCCAACATGAAGAGAGAGAGAGAGAGAGAGGCAGCCCAACATGAAGAGAGAGAGAGAGGCAGCCCAACATGAAGAGAGAGAGAGGCAGCCCAACATGAAGAGAGAGAGAGAGGCAGCCCAACATGAAGAGAGAGAGAGAGAGGCAGCCCAACATGAAGAGAGAGAGAGGCAGCCCAACATGAAGAGAGAGAGAGAGAGGCAGCCCAACATGAAGAGAGAGAGAGGCAGCCCAACATGAAGAGAGAGAGAGAGGCAGCCCAACATGAAGAGAGAGAGAGGCAGCCCAACATGAAGAGAGAGAGAGACAGCCCAACATGAAGAGATAGAGAGAGGCAGCCCAACATGAAGCGAGAGAGAGAGGCAGCCCAACATGAAGAGAGAGAGAGAGAGGCAGCCCAACATGAAGAGAGAGAGAGAGAGGCAGCCCAACATGAAGAGAGAGAGAGGCAGCCCAACATGAAGAGAGAGAGAGGCATCCCCAACATGAAGAGAGAGAGAGGCAGCCCAACATGAAGAGAGAGAGAGGCAGCCCAACATGAAGAGAGAGAGAGAGAGAGGCAGCCCAACATGAAGAGAGAGAGAGAGAGAGGCAGCCCAACATGAAGCGAGAGAGAGAGGCAGCCCAACATGAAGAGAGAGAGAGAGGCAGCCCAACATGAAGAGAGAGAGAGAGGCAGCCCAACATGAAGAGAGAGAGAGAGGCAGCCCAACATGAAGAGAGAGAGAGGCAGCCCAACATGAAGCGAGAGAGAGGCAGCCCAACATGAAGAGAGAGAGAGGCAGCCCAACATGAAGAGAGAGAGAGAGAGGCAGCCCAACATGAAGAGAGAGAGAGAGGCAGCCCAACATGAAGAGAGAGAGAGGCAGCCCAACATGAAGCGAGAGAGAGAGGCAGCCCAACATGAAGAGAGAGAGAGAGAGGCAGCCCAACATGAAGAGAGAGAGAGAGGCAGCCCAACATGAAGCGAGAGAGAGAGGCAGCCCAACATGAAGAGAGAGAGAGAGAGGCAGCCCAACATGAAGAGAGAGAGAGAGGCAGCCCAACATGAAGCGAGAGAGAGAGGCAGCCCAACATGAAGAGAGAGAGAGAGGCAGTCCAACATGAAGAGAGAGAGAGAGAGAGAGGCAGCCCAACATGAAGCGAGAGAGAGAGGCAGCCCAACATGAAGAGAGAGAGAGAGAGAGGCAGCCCAACAGATACTAGACAGACAGAAAGACCAGACAGGCAAATTACTTACTGACTGCCAAATGCAATGTAATGTAAATTACATTGCAATTATTTTGTCAGACAATAATCGATATTGCTAAATTTAACGATTACTGCAGCAGAACTGTGGATTGACAGTTTGTAGTGTGTTAGCAGATTATTCCCGAGTGTCCCGTCACCACATCGTTTATTTCCATGATAAGCGGAGAGATCAACTGGGGGTGTCAGGTTCCGCTGATGCTGCAGATAGACAGGCTGCCTGCCATCCTGCCATCTTGCCAGCTCCCCAAGCGCCAGTCGCTGACAACACAGCGACTGCGTAAAAAGAAGAATTACAGATCCTGTCCTATCTCTATCTCAAACTCTGCCCCCTTTTCTTGATCCTCCAATCTCAACTATTGCTTCCCTCGGACAAACAAAGTACTTTAGTGGTACGAGTTGTGCTTTACATTGCCAAACCAGATCACGATAGCACAAACCGTAAGCATAATGATGAATGAATGCTAATACGTTCACATTGACATAATCATTAATCGTGGTAATTGCTTGCGTTGAAGTTGAAGGCAATTACCATTCATCATGAGGTGTTGGACAACAATATGCTTCAATAATGCAGAAATGCATCTCATAAATTTGCTTTCATCTCAGCAGGATGTAGTAAACTTGAACAATAAACTGGGGGGGGGGGGGGTGGCAGAAAGGGAAATGAGAGAGAAGCTGGTCCTGGAGAACCCCTCCCACCCCCTCTGTGAGGGGCTAGCCAAGAGGAGAGCACGTCCTTTACCGGTCCTTTGTGCCAGTAGTCATCAGGGATGGACTGCTGCCAGCAGCTGGTGTCATGGTCCCAGCCAGGGATCATGCCCGAACAATGTGAACAGTGGTTTTCTGCCGCCCTCTGGTGGCCAAACGCAGCAACTCCAGATACTGGACTCTCTATGGCATTTTAGTCTAGGTTTGCTGGATTCCTTTAATGCTTTGTTGTTGTCTCTGTTCATGTTGTGTGGTGCGTTTTAGCTTGTGTTTTTAAAAGGTTTATCTTTTCATGTTCCTTTAAAGGTTCATCTCTTTTACATATGTTTTCTCTAAGTGTTAATACTTTACTTGTGTCCCTTAAGGCTCATTCCTTACACATGTATTCTCTAAGTGTTAATACTTTACTTGTGTCCCTTTAAGGCTCATTCTTTACACATGTATTCTCTAAGTGTTAATACTTTACTTGTGTCCCTTTAGGCTCATTCCTTACACATGTTTTTATTAGTGTTAACATCTTTACATATGTTCCTTTAAGGGTTGTTCCTTTTAGATATTCCTTTACACATGCTTTTATTAATGATGTGAGTTTTCTTTTACTAACTACCTTGTGTCACCTGTCTTGGCCATGCCGGGCCTATACCAGCTGGCACTCATTAGTAATTATTAGTGCTGTCAGGCGATTACAATTTTTAATCTAATTAATTACAGGTTTTGTAATTAATTAATCTAATTAATCGCATTTTAATCGCATATTTATATTTCATATTCATATAAATATTTAAAATTCAAGGACATTACATTATTGTAGCAGGTGACTGATCAATTAAATACACCAAGAAGAATGCTTTAGAAATCAATTTTATTAAATAAATAAAATAAATAAAATGAAAACATACCTCTCAATAAGGTAACATTTGTTGCTGATACAGCTAACAGTTTACACTAAGCTACAGTATCCTCAAATCAGGGTCTACTGCAGGGTCTACTGCAGGATCTAGTGCAGGGTCTACTACAGGGTCTACTGTATGCATGACATCTATTCCTCAGCTTGTTTACATTGTCTGAGTGTAAGGCTGCCCTCTTCTTTTGGACTATGTGACCTGCAAGTGAAGAATGCTTTAGAAATCAATTCTATTAAATTGAATAAATAAATAAATAAAATGAATGAAAACATACCTCTCAATAAGGTAACATTTGTTGCCGATACAGCCAATAACAGTTTACACTAAGCTACAGTATCCTCAAAAATCAGGGTCTAGTGCAGGGTTTACTACAGGGTCTACTGTATGCATGACATCTATTCCTTGAGCCAATTGCTAAGACAAACAAGCTTCAGCTTGTTTACATTGTCTGTGTGTAAGGCTGCCCTCTTCTTTTGGACTATGTGACCTGCAAGTGAAGAATGCTTTAGAAATCAATTTTATTAAATTGAATAAAATAAAATGAATGAAAACATACCTCTCAATAAGGTAACATTTGTTGCTGATACAGCCAATAACAGTTTACACTAAGCTACAGTATCCTCAAAAATCAAAACAGCCCACAGCAAGCTAGTGTCTGGGGGCATGACTACAGGGTCTAGTACAGTGTCTACTACAGTGTCTGGGGGCATGACTACAGGGTCTAGTACAGTGTCTACTACAGTGTCTGGGGGCATGACTACAGGGTCTACTACAGTGTCTGGGGGCATGACTACAGGGTCTACTACAGTTTCTGGGGGCATGACTACAGGGTCTACTACAGTGTCTGGGGGCATGACTACAGGGTCTAGTACAGTGTCTGGGGGCATGACTACAGGGTCTACTACAGTTTCTGGGGGCATGACTACAGGGTCTAGTACAGTACGACCTGGAATAGTTTAGGGAATAACAGCAATGATACTTTAATGATTATATACTGGACACACTAGGGGGGGGTTAATCCGGTCGCTTGTAAGCCGACAGGAGTAGGAGGGGGGGGGGGGGTAGAATCCGGCTGCCTCATCCGGCCAAGGGTATCCCAGGTGAACCCACTGTAGTGCCGTTCAATGCGCCGGCGATCCTTGGACCACAGATGAAAGCAGGTGGACTCTTTGTGGGCCGGCGTCATCCGGTCCACGGAGGAGAGACGTGAAGCGACCTCGTCTTGCAGAGCGTCTCCTCACCTTGCGTCCTCTCCAGGGGGGGGGGGGGTTCCAACACACGGCAGTGTCGGGGGTCTTTATCCATGGAATAATCAAAGTATACAAAGCATAATCCGTGCCTGGGAAGGCGGGCTGTCGTCGGCAGAATAATCCGGTATACAGGTCCACTCGCTCGTCGGCTCTGGGGCTCCTCGGGTGCAGCTTCACGTGGGGTCAACCACCCTGGATAAGCAGCCAGTTCTCTGCCCGAAACGATGGGGTACTGACTACGGTAGTATTCTCACCGCACGAAGCACTATATATTAACAGACTATTATTAGCTTAATAGACTACGTCCAACTCGACGATATAGTGCCAAATATGACTATTCAAATATTAATATACTGACTACAGGGTCTAGTACAGTGTCTACTACAGTGTCTGGGGGCATGACTACAGGGTCTACTACAGTGTCTGGGGGCATGACTACAGGGTCTAGTACAGTGTCTGGGGGCATGACTACAGGGTCTAGTACAGTGTCTGGGGGCATGACTACAGGGTCTAGGGGCATGACTACAGGGTCTAGTACAGTGTCTACTACAGTGTCTGGGGGCATGACTACAGGGTCTAGTACAGTGTCTACTACAGTGTCTGGGGGCATGACTACAGGGTCTAGTACAGTGTCTACTACAGTGTCTGGGGGCATGACTACAGGGTCTAGTACAGTGTCTACTACAGTGTCTGGGGGCATGACTACAGGGTCTAGTACAGTGTCTGGGGGCATGACTACAGGGTCTACTACAGTGTCTGGGGGCATGACTACAGGGTCTAGTACAGTGTCTGGGGGCATGACTACAGGGTCTAGTACAGTGTCTGGGGGCATGACTACAGGGTCTAGTACAGTGTCTGGGGGCATGACTACAGGGTCTAGTACAGTGTCTGGGGGCATGACTACAGGGTCTAGTACAGTGTCTGGGGGCATGACTACAGGGTCTACTACAGTGTCTGGGGGCATGACTACAGTGTCTACTACAGTGTCTGGGGGCATGACTACAGTGTCTACTACAGTGTCTGGGGGCATGACTACAGTGTCTACTACAGTGTCTGGGGGCATGACTACAGGGTCTAGTACAGTGTCTGGGGGCATGGTCTACTACAGTGTCTGGGGGCATGACTACAGGGTCTGGGGGCATGACTACAGGGTCTAGTACAGTGTCTGGGGGCATGGTCTACTACAGTGTCTGGGGGCATGACTACAGGGTCTACTACAGTGTCTGGGGGCATGACTACAGGGTCTAGTACAGTGTCTGGGGGCATGGTCTACTACAGTGTCTGGGGGCATGACTACAGGGTCTGGGGGCATGACTACAGGGTCTAGTACAGTGTCTGGGGGCATGACTACAGGGTCTAGTACAGTGTCTGGGGGCATGGTCTACTACAGTGTCTGGGGGCATGACTACAGGGTCTACTACAGTGTCTGGGGGCATGACTACAGGGTCTACTACAGTGTCTGGGGGCATGACTACAGGGTCTACTACAGTTTCTGGGGGCATGACTACAGGGTCTACTACAGGGTCTGGGGCATGACTGCAGGGTCTAGTGCAGGGTCTAGTGCAGGGTCTACTGTATGCATGACAAATCTATTCCTTGAGCCAATTGCTAAGACAAACAAGCTTGTTTACATTGTCTGAGAGTAAGGCTGCCCTCTTCTTTTGGACTATGTGACCTGCAAGTGAAAATAGCCTCTCACATGGCACAGAGGTAGCAGGAGTAGCCAGATATTTGCGAGCAAGAGGAGACAGCTGTCCATAGGCTTTTGCGTGAGCTGCCCACCACTCCAGTGGACAGTCATTCATTCCGATGCTGGGCTCAGCTTTGTAGAGGTCTAATTGTCCTGACAGTACCCTGACTTCATCTGAATCAGAGTCTGAAGACAGCAGGAGGAGGGTCCTCTTCGCTGGTGGCTCGTCCTCTGTGGCTTGTGGAGCAGCTTTGTCTGCTTCTGGTCCTGGCAGCATCTCTTTAAGCCAGGTCCACACCTAATAAGAGGGACAATTAATTAGTTGCATAGGACTTTTCATGACAGCCTAAGGACTTAACACTGGTCTTCTCATTCACACACACACCTCATCCCTCTCGTCCTTTGGTACGCTCTTCAAGTCCTTGAATCGCGGGTCGAGGGCTGTAGCCAGCTTCAGCCATCTGTTGTTGAGGGTCGCTTTGCGTGCGTCCAGGTCCTTCGTGAAGCTGGCCTTGAACTTTACCATGTAGCCCGGATCCTCCTCGTTGAGGTCCATGATGCGGTTTAGGTGGCAGAGTGCGGGGAGCACCACAGAGCATGAGACGTAGGTTTCCCCTCCAAGGAGCTCAGTCACATACCTGCAGTGAAACAAGAGAGCGAGAGAGAAAGAGGTGAAGGTGTGTGTATGAGAGGGAGATAGGTGTGTGTATGGGGGAGAGAGGGGGGGTGAGGTGTGTGTATGGGAGAGAGATAGGTGTGTGTATGGGGGAGAGAGGGGGGGGGGTGAGGTGTGTGTATGGGAGAGAGAGGGGTGAGGTGTGTGTATGGGGGAGAGAGGGGGGGGGTGAGGTGTGTGTATGGGAGAGAGATATGTGTGTGTATGGGGGAGAGAGGGGGGGGTGAGGTGTGTGTATGGGAGAGATAGGTGTGTGTATGGGGGAGAGAGGGGGGGGTGAGGTGTGTGTATGGGAGAGAGATAGGTGTGTGTATGGGGGAGAGAGGGGGGGTGAGGTGTGTGTATGGGAGAGATAGGTGTGTGTATGGGGGAGAGAGGGGGGGGTGAGGTGTGTGTATGGGAGAGAGATAGGTGTGTGTATGGGGGAGATTGGGGGGTGAGGTGTGTGTATGGGAGAGAGAGAGTGGGGTGTGAGGTGTGTGTATGGGGGAGAGAGAGAGAGGAGGGGGGTGTATGGGGGGAGAGAGAGAGGGAGAGACACTTACCTGCAGGGCTCAAGTACAAGCTCCAGCTTCTTCAGTTTGTCACACTCTGTGGGGGTCAGCATGGACAGCTTGTGGTTCTGTTGGGCCAAAGTGGCAGTCACAGCCTCCTGGTTCCTCAGGTACCGTGAGATCATGGCCAGTGTCGAATTCCACCTTCCAATTCAATAAAATAACTATTAGTCCCACTGGGGGTTGTTAATGCAGCATGATGCAATTGTACAGAATACAAAGAAATAAACACACACACACACTAAATTTACCCTAAGCATACAACAGGTAGTTAAACAGTCTCACCTTGTGGATACATCTTGTATCATGGGCTCTTTTGCTTGTCCGAGGGCAGTCTGCTGCTGCTGCAGTTCTTCTGTACTGGCAGGGCTGTGCTTGAAGTGGCCTACAATCTTGCGGCACTTTGCCAGGGTGGTGTCAAGGCTTCTGTCCTCAAGGGAGACTGTGATGGTTCTTTGCAGCACGTGTGCAGCACATGGCATGTGCTGGAACGGCATATAGCGCGCTGCTGCTATCATATTACGGGCGGAATCAGTCCCAATAGATGTGACTTTATCTTTTATATTCCACTCCTCTATTACGGTGTTGAACTGTTCAGCACACGCATCGGCAAAATGGCGGCCCACAGTTTTGGTCACCGTTAATGCAAATGATTGCAGTTTCCACTCAGTATCGATCAAGTGCACTGTGACACCCAAATAATTATGATTGCCCACCGACGTCCAGTGATCACCCGTTAGGGCCATTGGGCCAGCCCGTGCCAACACTTCTTCCCTCGCCTCCCTCTCTGTGTCATACATGTTGTGGATCCTTTTCATCACTGTAGCTCTCGAGGGTAGCTTGTAATTTGGGTCAGACGACGCTATTCGAAATGACTCCGCTAAACCCTTATCTTCCACTATAGCTATTGGCCTACAATATTTTGCTATCCACTTCGCGACGCTGTTGGTTAGTTTGTCTGTGGTGGATTTACTCAACCGTTTGCCTAACGGTAATTCTCCAAGAGTGGTTTGACGAAGCGTGCGAGTTGCTCTGGAGCTAACGTTAGCTACACTGGAGCTGCTCGAACAACTTGCCTGGACATGTTTAGCGTTCATGTGATACGTTAGACTAGAGCAGCTTCGGTGATACGCAAATTCTTTTTGACATAAGCTACATATTACAATGGTCTTGTTTACTGTCCCATCTATATTCTTTTTGAAATTGAACTTGCCGTTCATAGGTCCCAGGAGTATCGCCTCGGGTGATGCTGACATCTTGTTCCAGCTGAGCTAATTCCTTTGTGTGTTTGTTTTGTTTGATAGACGACGCATGTGTGAAGTGACGATCAAGTAGGCTACGGGTCATTCAATGGGCCAAGTTTAATACGCCCAACTCAAGCGTGGATTTCAAAATAAAAGCGCACCGATTTGCCACTTGTCTAAAGTAAATATAGGTCGGCTGTAATTAATTTTGCGTCAATTTTCATAACGCGATAATTTGCTGTGTAATTAATTAATCTAATTAACGCGATAAACTGACAGCCCTAGTAATTATTAATCACGGGCACTATTTAGACCTGCCCGTTCCTGACATTCATTGTCGTACCATTGTATTGTTTCTCATCGTTGTGTTCGGTCACGTACTCACCTTCTGTCACTTGTATTTCCCAGTGAGTCCGTTCCTCTCTTAGTCCACATTTTTGCCAGCTCTGCTGAGTATTGTTTGTTTCTGGGTTTTGCAGTTCGCTTTTGTTTTGTAACAGTTTCAACGTGTATCCTTGTTTGCAACTGCTCAGTAAAAGCCTGTTCACTTTATCCCGTCGTCGCAGCTTCTTCTCTCTCTGCTCGTGTTCTTGCCTTTGGGGTCTCCTCTTCTATACCACGCCGAACCCTCACAGCTGGAGAACCAATGGCGGCAGAACGGAGAACTCAACTACTAAACTCTGCACAGTGTGTTTTCTGACCGATATACAGATGGGTATACAGACCATCATCTGCACCTTTATTTATATTTTATATTCATATTCAAATGTTTTATTACCTATAGGTATTGTCTTCCTATTAAACTGCCCATACCTGTACCTCCCCTCCCCCTTCCCCGTACTGTTATGACACCTCAATTTCCCCAAGGGGATCAATAAAGGAATAACCGTATCTTATCTTAAAGTGGTTTGATTTGAGGCAGTGGTTGTGTCCACAAATCCTCTATCTACTAGTAGATGATATTCTCATTAGGCTACATATAGTACATGGTATTCATTCTAGTCATTATTCATTATACTATAAAATAACACATTTAAACAGATTGTGGCTCCTCGTGGTAACCCTGACCTCTTTTCGTGATCCTTCAATCACAACTGTTGCTTAACCCTGACAAACAAAGTTTGAGATAGGCAGGGTTTGAGATAGTTCAATTAGATTTGTCTGGGATGGCTATAATCCATTCACCTCCCATAGAATACCAACACAGGTCTATTGCCATGGCACCATCAATGGCTTCCCCCGAGCATTTTGGGTAACAATGTTTCCTACTATTGGAACATTATATGCCGGGGAGTGGGGGGTGTTTGGGGGGCGACGTGTTTGTGACCGAAAGGTTGTCAGTTGAATTCCCAGAATATCCCAGGGAATGTGGGAAGTGAATGAATGATGCTCTTTCATCTCCTTCAAAAACCATCATGAAGTACCCTTGAGCAAGGCACTAAAAAACTCCAACTGCTCTGATTTTGCTTTAGAATCTGTAATATAAGCCGATTGACTAAAAAGGTAACATTTAACTAGCAAGTTTGCTGCCGGGATTACAGGAATCTCTGGTAACAAAATTATTATATATTTATGTTGCCGTGGTGACGGCAGATAGATGGTTGACCTCCCTAACTAGGCAGGTCCCAGATGTGAATGTGTGCGACAGTATGTGTGTGTAGCAGGGAATCAGTGTTGAGAGAATGAGAGAGAAAAGATAATGCAGGCTCAACAAACTTCCCTGGGCTATTATTATGGTATATGGTACCATCTTTTCATACAATAGAAAAGGCTGATTAATGTTGTAGCTCAATACAATTTTAGGAGCTGCAGTATGTCTGGTGTGCCAGCCATGCCCCCAGGAGGCTGGTGACAGAGCAGAGACAGGCTGGCATACTTTCGTGGGTGTCTGTTTAAGCAATTAGATCCAGAAAAGTTTTTTTAAGAAAGTATCTGCTGTTAAAATGACAAACAGCATTGACACTTTAATTTCACGGTCGATTCAAAACACGTTTGTTTTATAATGCTCACTCTCAGCAGGAGGATTTATCTTGTTGAATTAGGTCATAATGGGATCGGAGCATAGATTTGACGCATACGTCGCAGATACCGATACCAGCATTTTAGGCTGTATCGGAGGCCTTTCCGATACTGGTATCGGTATCGGAACAACTCTAGCTACAATGCATGAAGGAGTGGAGATAAAATCAGTGGTCCTCATTCTTGAACGGACATTATGTAAAACTTACCAAGGATTCTCTTCGTAACTCGATTTACGTACTTATTCGGCATTCTCGAACGGCTTGGTATTGTAATTCTTTGTAGGATTTACGTAGGATTTACCTACTCGAAAAGGCTGTTGTAAATCAGACAGACCGGTGTGCACCTGTGGTTTCAACAGCTTTCTCTGGGACAAGTCTCATTGGGGATTGCCGATACTACAGACATCCGTGGAATTTAAATAATTATAATGATAATTAATACGACAATATTTGTATAATTAATAATTACGTTTTGCATTTATGGTCCTGACTCAATGAGGCATCATGAGCATTACACATACACTGCAAACTAAATAAATAATAACTAAACCGATCGCCGTGGATATAGCTACTGTATAGTGGAATATACTGTATTAATATGCCAAATACTGTCTTCTTCTAGCTATGATATTATCTATTGTTGGTTTGATGTATTCCTTCTAGGGCTGACCTTCGAATTTTTTTTTGGCAATCGAAGTTTCGGGGCCGAGCTTCGATTTTAATTCGAAGCTTCGAAATAAAAAGGAATGTATACTTTTTTTTTTATATATAATTTTTTATTTTTATTTTTTTTATCTTATGTTGTGGGACTTGTACAGCACTTTGGTAAACGTTGTTGTTTTTAAATGTGCTCTATAAATAAAGTGGATTGGATTAATGAATTAAGTAGCCCCTTTCGTGACTGTGACGCAGCCAACACGGCTGTGTGATTTAATTCAAGGTGGATCGCTGATCAATCCCCCAAATCAAGAATGTTTAAGATGAATGAAGTAAGATTTTGATTATTTGAAATATGGCCTGTGTAGACTAAACTATGCACAGAATTATGTCAGTCTACAAGGTCCGGCAATGTAGACCTTGTAGACTCCACTACAGACCAATTATCAGTGAATGTTCATGCATTTTTAAGAAGGGCTACTTCCACAAAAAAACAAAGAACTCACCAAAACATCTCAGTAGCACCTTATCTAAATGTTCTATTTCATATATGGAGATTCATATTTATTTATGTATTGCATGCATTTCTACATTTTATTTCCTATTTTGTTTATTCATCCCAGTATCTTTCTTTCTTATGTGTGGAATTCTACAAGGCATTTACATTCACATTTACATTTAGTCATTTAGCTGACGCTTTTATCCAAAGCGACTTACAAGTTCTGTACGACAGGTCATCAGGAAGGATACAACTCTATCAGCTGAGTAACAATATTCATCAAAGTGTTGCATGTTACAGTGTAGGTTAGTTTATTAGGACAAGTGCATGACAGTAAGGTTAGTTAGGGTTAGATTTTTTTATTTAATTTCTTTTATTTTATTTCAGATAATGGTTGAAGAAGTGCGTCTTTAGTCGACGGCGAAAGATTGGACGGGATTCGGCTGTCCTAACTGGGGTGGGTAGTTCATTCCACCATTGTGGGGCAAGGACTGAGAATAGGCGTGTAGGTGGTGTATATGTGTTTGAGGATGATATCCTTCAAACAGGCAATAGTGATGATATAATTTGGGCAGTGCTGAGCTGGCCCCATGCACACACACACACACACCCTGATGTAAACAAGTCAAAAGTCTTTCTCTGGTCTGCATCCCCTTAACAATTGTGTGTATTGAGCTGTACTGTACTGTACCCATTCTGCAATCTGTTAATTAAAGTTAATTAAACTATCTTCCATTAGTTGGATGTATGGCCTCTGCGAGGTTGTGTGCAGCCATTTGTTTTTGTAACATCTGCTACATCTGTCCCACATGTTCTTTGCAGCTCAGTTGTTAGTTCTGCCCCTCTTGACTGTGACAAAAAGGTTTTGAACAAACTTAATGTCATAGCTTGTATTTGATGATCTTCTTCTTTGTTATTTACTTGAATGGTTTGATCAGTGATTAATGGAGTAATATGGGGTTCTGATAAACTAAAATTATGTGTTAAAATAACATAAGCTAACATATATTTTTACATCTATGCAAATGCACATGCAATATGTATAACTTGAATAAGTAATAAATACAGAAACAACATGTTTAACAATATGTAAATGAGTAGCTACATTTTTTTTACATTACATTAACATTTATACGGTCTTTGGCCCTTTGAGGGCAACCATAATGCTGATGTGGCCCTCTGTGAAAATGAGTTTGACACCCCTGGTCTAAACGCACTCACGGTGGCGGCATTGTGCCATCTTTGCTTGGTTCAGTGTAAACAAGCAAAGCCAGCAGAATGACAGTTCTCCTTTGCAGCATTATTGTGTGTGTGGGGTTGCTGATCAAACAGAATGGCATCACCTCCATGTTCTGGCACAGGGACATGTTGGCACACTGACAGAAAGAGAGAGAGAGAGAGAGAGAGAGAGAGAGAGAGAGAGAGAGAGAAGAGAGAGAGAGAGAGAGAGAGAGAGAGAGAGAGAGAGGAGAGGAGAGAGAGAGAGAGAGAGAGAGAGAGAGAGACCGAATGTGGCCTCAACACCATCATCCATGCTTAAAACACCTGTGGCACTGATAGATAGGTGAGCATACATATGATTGGCCGAGAGAGAGAGAGGGAGAGAGAGGAAAAGAGAGGAAGTGAGAGACGGGGGGCAGGTAATGTTTGATACCATACCAGTGTGTGTGTAATAATAATAACAATATTATTATTGTTTTATAGTATTGAATGGCATCACCTCCATGCGCTGGCACAGGGGGGGGGGGGTCAGCAACCCTCCTCTTCACCAGCTCTATTTGAATACCGAGGAAGGAGTGGATCAGTGAAGGAGATACATTCCCCAGTGTCCATCCCTCCAGACAGAAGTAAGTGTATCACTCCAATCAACTTGAGAACGGCTTTAGAATGTGGGAGTGGGTGATGTGCTGCTGTGTGAAACTCAATTTACATGTAGTCACTGTTCATTTATGCCAGTTTTTAGTTTTTTTTTTTATTGGTACTGAGCCGATAAAGCATGTCGGCTACTTTCAAGTTGATCCACTTTACTCCACAATCAACTCTATACCCAGTGAGCAGCATCCTAATCTATGACACCAACAACCCTCACTCAGCCTCCTTCTGTCCACCACTGCATGCATACTAACTCATGTGCCAGATGGTTTGTCCAGCTGCATCGCAAGGTAAACTACATACCCGCCCTCCTCTCCACTCGTCTCCTCTCTCCCCTCCTCTCCTCCCTCCCTCCCCACCCTCCACTCCTCTCCTCTCCATTTGTCTCCTCTCTCCCTCCTCTCTCCTACCCACCCTCCACTCTCTCCACTCGTCTCTCTCTCCCTCCTCTCCTCCCTCCCCACCCTCCACTCCTCTCCTCTCCACTTGTCTCCTCTCTCCCCTCCTCTCCTCCCTACCCACCCTCCACTCTCTCCACTCGTCTCCTCTCTCCCTCCTCTCCTCCCTACCCCCTCCACTCCTCTCCTCTCCTCTCCACTTGTCTCCTCTCTCCCCTCCTCTCCTCCCTACCCACCCTCCACTCCTCTTCACTCGTTTCCTCTCTCCCTCCTCCCTACCCACCCTCCACTCTCCACTCGTGTTCCTCTCTCCCCTCCCTACCCACCCTCCACTCCTCTCCACTCGTTTCTCTCTCCCCTCCTCTCTCCCTAGCCGTCCTCCACTCCTCTCCTCTCCACTCGTTTCTCTCTCCCCTCCTCTCTCCCTACCCACCCTCCGATCCTCTCCTCTATTCTCGTTTCCTCCTCTCCCTCCTCTCTCCCTAGTCCCTAGCCATCCTCCACTCCTATCCTCTCCACTTGTTTCCTCTCTCCCCATCTCTCCTCCCTACACTCATCTCCTCTCTATCCACTCTACTCCTCTCCTCCCTACCTGCACCCTCCACTCCTCTCCTCTTCTGTCTTATCATTTCCTCTCTCCCTCCTCTCCTCCTACCCGTCCTCAACCTCTCCTCTCGTTTCCTCTCTCCCCTCCTCTCCTCCATACCCGTCCTCCACTCCTCTCCTCTTCACTCGTTTCATCTCTCCCCTCCTCTCCTCCATACCCGTCCTCCACTCCTCTCCTCTCGTTTCCTCTCTCCCCTCCTCTCCTCCTACACTCATCTCCTCTCTATCCACTCTACTCTCTCCTCTCTGCTCCTCTCTCCGCTCCTTTCCTCTCTCTCCCCTCCACTCTACTCCACTCCCCTCTCCCGTCTACCCCTTTCCTCTCTCTCC
>NC_140165.1:134206585-134214085 GCF_963971535.1 Notolepis coatsorum | reverse complement strand
ACATAATTCACCATTGTATTGTGTTGATGTATTGATGGGGCACTGTCGCTTTAAGGAGGTGGGTTTTGGGGTTGGGCTTGGAGAAGACGCGCTGGTGGAATGTCATTGATAAAATGTTTGGGTACTAGGAGCTGTCAGAGGCTAGCACGGCATAGATCTGACAGCTGTCACTTGTGCTAAAAAGATAATAAATGACACACAGCTTTGTGTTGTCGCAAGATAGAAATTGTGCATTTCTCCTTTCCGACGATTTCTACATTGGTGACCCTGTTATAAGTTTTTTTTTTTTTTTTTTAACTTTGGCCATTCCCCTGGCTCTTTTATGTGTTTATCACATTTATACTGGTCAAGGATGACCGACAGAAACAGGCTGAAAGGGTTCAGATGGGGGGGAAGACACTCTGGGAAAGGCACGGCTGCAGTCGGGATTCGAACTCGCTAAGCCCCAGATCCGTGACGAGCACGGTTGTCCACGGCGCTGAAATAGCGCTCGCGGTACGTGGTGAGCTACTGGAGCTCCCCCCTTGTTATAAGTTTTGAAGACGCTTCCGCGTAGGGATGCTCGATATTGGCTTTTTTACCAATACCGATATACCGATATTGTCCAACTCTTAATTTCCGATACCGATATCAACCGATATCAACCGATACCGATATATGCAAGGTTTCCCCCCCAAAAAAACGGAATAATTTCAGGTAATTAACATTACATATCTCTTGTCGTGGAATTAACACAACATTATGCATACTTTTGACAATAAATAAAATCAGAATCTGTTCTTACTTGCTTGCCTGGGTAAATAAAGGTTAAATAAATGTAAAAAAGAATATCAAAATTCAAAATATATATATATTTTTTGGAAAACCGATACTGATATTTTCCGATATCACATTTTAATGCCAATATCGGCCGATAATATCGGTAGGCCGATAATATCAGACATCCCTACTTCCGCGGCAACATGTCTACGAACGCAGTTTCGCTGAAATTACCTGAGTTCTGGGAGTCATCAGCCTCGGCATGGTTTGCGCAAACGGAGGCACAGTTCGAGCTGCGTGAGATTACCTCGGATACCACAAGATATTATTATGTGGTGTCAGCCCTGGGAAGTTCGACAGCCAGCAGAGTGGTGAGCCTTCTCAAGAACCCTCCGGCTCGAGATAAATATCACACGATCAAGTCTCATCTATTAAAGGCATTCGAACTTTCCGATACCGAGCGGGCCAGCCGGTTGTTTTCTTTGCAAGGGCTCAGTGATAGCAAGCCATCAGAGCTCATGGATAGGATGCTGGATTTATTGGGAGAGCACAAGCCTGATTTCCTTTTCATGCAACTTTTCCTGCGTCAGCTGCCTTCTCCGGTTCGGGCCGCTCTGGCCAACACCACTATAGACGATTGCCGCGCTCTGGCCAAGGAGGCTGTCAACAGCACTGTGCAGCGTCAGTTTTCCCAACCCAAGCCTTTGTTTCACCGCCGGGAGACTGGAATATCACCGCCGCAGCGACAGCCCCTCGCCAGCAGCGTGACGCGGGGCTGTGTTTTTATCATGTACGGTTTGGACCTAAAGCCAAGCAGTGCTGCCCGCCGTGCAGCTTCAGTGGGCCGGGAAATGCCCGGGCCGGCGCTCGTTAGTGGCCATGAGCGTCGGTTGGGCTGGCAGGCTACTGTTTGTCCAGGACACCATCTCCGGGCGGCGTTTTATGTGCGACACGGGCGCGCAGAGGAGCGTCTTGCCGGCTTCTAGAGTGGACATCCTATCCGGTGGACACGGACCCCCCATGGAGGCCGCCAACGGCACCCCCATCCGCACAAACGGCACCAGGTATGTCGAAATGTGTTTTAGTGGCCAGCGGTTTGGCTGGGACTTTATCACAGCTAATGTAGCCGTCCCTCTTCTAGGCGCAGATTTTTTGTGTGATTATGGACTGTTAGTGGATGTTAAAAATTGCCGCTTAATTGATGCCATTACGTTCTGCTCTTATGCTGGTGCGCTTGGGGGTGCAGACTCCATCAGACTCTCTAGCATGCTCTCCGCCGCAGATGAGTTTCAACACCTTCTCGCTGAGTTCCCGGGCCTCACGCGGCCCACGTTCTCATCATCTACAGCCAAGCATGGAGTGGAGCATCATATCGCCACGACTGGCCCTCCGGTTTATGCCCGGGCTCGGCGCCTCGACCCGGTCAAGCTCAGCATTGCCAAGGCAGAGTTCGAGAACATGGAACGCCTCGGCATTGTCCATCGCTCCGACACCCATGGGCCTCCCCCCTCCACATTGTCCCCAAGCCGGGAGGGGGGTGGCGCCGCCGTGTGGGGATTACCGCCGGCTCAACGATGCTACGACGCCGGACCGGTACCCAGTCCCGCACATTCAGGACTTTTCTGCCCGCCTTTCAGGGAAATTAATGTTTTCCAAGGTGGACCTTGTGCGTGGGTATCATCAGGTGCCCTGTCCAACCGCTGGACATCCCCAAAACAGCAGTCATAACTCCATTTGGACTATTTGAGTTTCTGCGTATGCCATTCGGCCTCAAAAACGCTGCACAGACGTTCCAGCGCCTTATGGACTCTGTGCTACGAGACTTGGATTTTATTTTTGTATACTTGGATGATATCCTCATAGCCAGCGCCTCTAAGGCTGAGCACATGTCCCACCTCCGGATGCTTTTTGAGCGGCTAAATGAGCATGGACTGATAATCAACCCGGCCAAATGCCAGTTTGGGCGGTCGACCATTGACTTCCTGGGGCACCGAGTCACTAAGGAGGGAGCGGTCCCTCTTCCCATGAAGGTGGAAGCTGTGATGAATTTTCCCCGGCCGCCCACGGTTAGGTCACTGCAGGAGTTTCTCGGAATGATCAACTTTTATCACCGCTTTATTCCCCAGGCGGCTCAGATTATGCGGCCTTTGTATGAGGCCCTTAGGGGTAAAGCGCCAAAACATGCTGTCGACTGGTCTGCAGAGAGAGACAAAGCTTTTCTGGATGCCAAGGCTGCCCTAGCCAATGCCACCATGCTGGCACATCCTTCCTTTAAGGCCCCGATCTCCATCACCACCGACGCCTCAGATTTTGCCGTGGGCGCAGTGTTTGAACAGTGGATAAAATGTTTGGGTACTAGGAGCTGTCAGAGGCTAGCACGGCATAGATCTGACAGCTGTCACTTGTGCTAAAAAGATAATAAATGACACACAGCTTTGTGTTGTTGCAAGATAGAAATTGTGCATTTCTCCTTTCCGACGATTTCTACAGCGGTTTAATAAAAAAATATATATATAATAAATAAAAATCAAGCCAACACTAAATTTCCAACTTTAAGATTTAAACTTGGTGAATTGCATCTCATCCTGCCTCTGAAAAAGCCCACAACCAGGAGGACAGCCCCTCCGTTCCAACACAGGCTGCACTACAATGATACAGTATTATGTACAGTGTATTTAATTGTCTAAAGTTGGTGTACTTCCAATCACGCATTGTGATTGGTTGAGAGCGTTCTAAGCCGTGAGTATATTCATGATACACTCACGGTTAAATCACCATGAATATACCACTGCGCTGGCTTTGGAATGTTGTAGAAAGTTTCAACTGCCATTCATCAAACGGAAACTGTGTCAACATGACCTACATTTACATTTACATTTAGTCATTTAGCTGACGCTTTTATCCAAAGCGACTTACAAGTTCTGTGCGACAAGACAGCAAGAAGGGTATAACTCTATCAGCTGAGTAACAATGTTCATCAATGTGTTGCGTGTTACAGTGTAGGTTAGTTTATTAGGACAAGTGCATGACATTAAGGTTAGTCGGGGTTAGATTTATTTATTTTTTTATTTTTTTTATCATTTCAGATAATGGTTGAAGAAGTGAGTCTTTAGTCGACGGCGAAAGATTGGACGGGATTCGGCTGTCCTAACTGGGATGGGTAGTTCATTCCACCATTGTGGGGCAAGGACTGAGAATAGGCGACTTCTCTTTGATGACCCTCCGGGAGCTTGGATAGGAGTAGATCTGAGGCGGCCAGAAGATGCAGAGCGTAGGGGTCTTGAGGGTGTGTAGTTAGAGACCATTGACCGGAGGTAGGCGGGAGCGGTTCCCTTTGCCGCACGGTATGCTAGGTCGAGGGCCTTGAAGCGGATACGTGCAGCAACGACCTACTCCGCGGACAATGTTACGTTTGATTTAACGTACCCGTTAACCATAAACGAGTGGATATATAAAGAGGACGGGCCTACATCTACCGGTATTCAGAAAAACAGCATTATTAGACATGCCAATTGCCAATCCAACGAAAGACGAGCTGGACGTGCTGGAGAAAAGCTGCAATTAATCCTTCAACACCACCAAGTCGACGGCCTGGGCATTGAACTGGGCCAACTCCCGGAACTGTCCGAGGTGCTGATGACTTTTTCTGAAATCAATATAAAAGACCCTCGAATTTTCTGTATGCATCCTATATTTTTCCCGACGGTGCAACTTGCTGTATAAAAGCAATAATACACATCACAGCCGTGGCAATATTCATGTTATTCCACTGGTTCTCGTGTATTATTGCTTAATTAGCCATTGAAACTCTGCAAGAAATGAAAATAATGTCACTAGGCAGGACGTTACACTGGCTGTCCCTGTATCTTCACTCTCCTGACTTCTGTCTTTCTGTTTCATCTGGTTGTGGTAGCGATTGATTTGCTCAAGCCCTGTACAGGGGAGTAGACGAGGCATATATTTCTTGAAATACAATGCAGAGCGCTCCTGTAGTCTATTGTTCGCAGCAAGAGAGGGGAGGAGAGAGATAGACATGTTCAAACCACACACATGGTTTAGCTTGACTTTGATACTGGGATGGACAATGTCCACTTGTTGTGCCTTTTAAAACTACACAAAGTCGTTTTTTCATTTGCTTTTTACATAATTTCCCTCTGGAAAAATTAGGGATTGACTGATTTGTATCTGTTCCATGGGCCTTTAACACATTTTAATTCCTCAGTAGCACTGAGAGTGCACACCTGTATGTCACTTGAGAAGACATACAGGTATGAGATGAATGCGCATGACCTATGGGTGTGTGTGTGGGCGTGCGACTATCATCTATCTGTCGGTCTCTCTCTCTTTCTGCCTCTGTCTCACGACCCCCCCCCCCCCCCGCCTACCCTCTCTCTCTCTTTCTTCCTTTGTCTCTCTGTTTCTATCAACCCCCCCTCCCCTATATATAGACAACCTGCTAGATATTCATATCACACTGAGTGGATGAGAAGGACTGAAATGTACCAACACTTCTCACTTTCTCACACACACATATACGCACACACACTACCTCTCTCTCTATCTGTCACTATTACTACCCCCCCCCCCCCCACACACACACACACACTCCCAGACACACACTACCCCCCCCTTCCACACTGTCTCTCTATACATAACCTTCAATGTATACATCATCATCCAGATATCTCTCTGTAGCCTATACAGCATATCTATAATTCCACTTGTTTTGTTTACTATCCTGTATAAATACATTGTTAGCTCGCCATTCTTTAGAGATCTGGGCGCATTGCTGTAACTTAGGTCTCTCCATGTTGCAACATGGCATTCTGTAAACTCTATCAAAACTTAATCAAAGACTCTGTTGTCCGCCTCCGTGAATAATCTGGTAAATTTATTCCACATCAAGGACCATCACTAAATATGTCACAGGAGGATCTGGACCTGTGAAAGGTACAGCCCACACGTCAAGAGGAAGAGAGAGACATGTGTTTGGGAGCTGATGAACAAAGGAGCTGGCATGAAATGGGAGGATGAGTCTGAGTCAGGTTTAGCGGGTGGGTGGGAGGAAGGAAGCACGTAGATGGAGCGCTGCAGTCATAGACCCCTCAGTCGACTGAGAATCTTTGAGTCGAGCTGATTGATTGATTGATTGATTGATTGAAAACGTTATTAACAGATTGCAGAATGGGTACAATACAGTACAGCTCAATACACACAATTGTTAAGGGGATGCAGACCAGAGAAAGA
Source organism: Notolepis coatsorum (assembly GCF_963971535.1). NCBI lineage: Eukaryota > Metazoa > Chordata > Actinopteri > Aulopiformes > Paralepididae > Notolepis > Notolepis coatsorum. The sequence goes on along the minus strand of NC_140165.1, from coordinate 134,208,079 downwards.
CTTTCGTCTTGTTTACATCAGGGTCCCCCATTTTCAATTCATCAGGACATATATGACATACATGACATACAGATAGTCAGTACTGCTACATCTATACATTTATGACATACCAGATGTGCAAATACAGTACTGTTTGTGATACAGAAGGAGTCAGGAAAAGGGAGTATATACATTTGATGTAGAAACTGTACATTGGAGGAGGTTGGGTGGGGGGGGTTGGGTACACTGGGATATTGACAACCATACTGGGTAATCTACATTGGAGGTGGTTGGGGGGGGGGGCACACTGTATAAACAAGCAAAACTGTACATTGAGGGGGGGGGGGGGGGGGGGGGGGGGAGACACTGTACAAACAAACAAAATTGTACATTGGACTATTGACAAAACCATACTAGGTAAATGACTGTACATTGGCAAAACTGTACATTGAGGGGGGGGGGGGAGACACTGTACAGACAAACAAAATTGTACATTGGACTATTGACAAAACCATACTAGGTAAATGACTGTACATTGGAGGGGGTTGGGTTAGGATATTTACAGGGGCCAGTGTTGAATTGCAGTCTCCCGTAGGTGTCCCTTGAGAGAGGTTTTGAAAGTGGGTAGTGATCCACATTCCTTTACAGCTTTGGGTAGGGCGTTCCACATTGATGTGGCATAATTGCGAAACGTGTTTAGTCCCTTATTTGAGCCGAATCTGGGTTTAACATGATTTGTGGAGCTCCCTCTGGTGTTGTGATCGTGGTATTCACTGACCTTTGGGAAGTATTTTGCCATGTACATGGGTACCTTGGTCGTGTAGTGTATCTTGTAGACCAGGCCCATTGCAAGTTGCTGTACTCTGTCGTCTACTCTAAGCCATCCTAGGTTGTCAAAGTGGGCAGGGGTGAGGTGGGTTCTAGGAGTAAGGTCAAGCAGTAGTCTGACCAGTTTGTTTTGAGATGTTTGTAATTTTGTTTTTAGCGCCTTTGAGGTGCTTTGGTACCATGAGGTGCAAGCATAGTCATAGTACCCCTGAATGAGTGCTCCTGCCAGAGTCTTCAGGGTATTTATTCTTGTTTACCAGAGAGGAGATCCGGTACAAGAATCGAGTTCGTTGGTTGACTTTTTTTTATTACATTGGATGCCATTTTGTCACAGGAGAGATTAGCCTCTAGGATGGAACCCAGGTAGGTAATTTCATCTTTCCTTGTGACAATATTGTCACCCACTGTAACTGAGAAGCCGTCGGTCTTGCTGAGTTTGTTATTTGAACCGAAGAGAATGGACTCTGTTTTGCCCATGTGTAATGATAGTTTGTTATCAGCGAGCCATATGCAGATTCTGCCTAGTTCCGAGCTGAGGGTTTTTCAACCTGTAACTTGTTGAGTCGTCCGCAAACAGGAACAAGTTGCAGTCACAAGCTGACGACATGTCATTTGCATAAATTAGGAACAGTAGCGGTCCTAGTATGCTTCCTTGTGGAACACCACAGCTCACTGTGAGGGGGGGGA